>NC_134499.1:5885348-6085288 GCF_040206685.1 Ascaphus truei
CTATTAGAGAGGGTTGGGGTTCCTTACAATGCACCTGATCGCAGACGCAGTATTAGTGAGGGTTGGGGTTCCTTACAATGCACCTGATCTCAGGCGCGCTATTAGAGAGGGTTGGGGTCTTTCAGAATTTAACAATATAATTATAGGGTTCCTTAACCAAAAAAAGTCTGGAAACCACTAGCAGGGGTAAAGTGGAGATGATTATGATGGTTATTGTATCCTCTAAACACACTGCACAATATAATTGTAAGGAGTGTCAACCCCCAAGATTCCCCCCTGAAAGGGACAACATGTGCATATGAAATTCTACGTTTACCCTTTCAAGTCCAAGTTTGGATTGCGATGGTAACCCCAGACTTACCCCAGACTTTTAACACATTAGGACCTTAGGTCATCACGTATGGGTTGTGTTTTCATCTGAGGTCCTACAGTACATACTGTTTATACCAAGTGGTCCGTGGTTGGTCTCCATAACAGTATGGGTCAGTACCAGAAATAATCCCTGTTCTGATCCCTTACAAGCATGGGGTTTTAGGAGATGTACAGTTGTGCTTCACACATAAAATGTAACTATATATACCTTTTGACACCTCTAGCCATAAAACACATCCACAACGGGGGAAGGACTAGCACAGATAACATTCCAAGAGACACTGTTTGTAAGTATTCCCTTTGCTTGCTTCATTCATTGTAACATCGCCGGAAGAAGAGATCAGTGTATCTCGAAAGCTCGCACAAATAAAAGCATTTCGTTAGCCACAGAACGGTATCATCTATTTATTTTTTGATTATTGAAGCTCGGCTAACACGGTACTGATACCTCTACCTCTATATATATATATATATATATATATATATATATATATATATACATATATACATGTACATATATATATATATATATACATGTACATATATATAGATAGATAGATAGATAGATAGATAGATAGATAGATAGATAGATAGGCAAAAGGTGACACGGTGTGCTCATTTGCATGTCATTTCCCAGAATCCCTTGCTGCAGTGGAAGCACTGTATGCTAGGTGATAA
Source organism: Ascaphus truei (assembly GCF_040206685.1). Taxonomy (NCBI): domain Eukaryota; kingdom Metazoa; phylum Chordata; class Amphibia; order Anura; family Ascaphidae; genus Ascaphus; species Ascaphus truei. The sequence goes on from NC_134499.1 coordinate 5,886,399, forward strand.
TGGTGGAAGGCAGGGTTGCAGACCTGTCTAAGACGTGATTGTGCTCACAAGTGATCTTTTTATTTGCAATATACTATACGGTGGAGGTTTCTTGTTGCCTTTTTCACCCACCATAACTTAAAATGTGATGGTACATACACATACACATACAGTATATATACACACACACATATTGTATTGTATTGTATGTCTTTATTTATATAGCGCCATTAGTGTACAAAGCGCTTCACAGTAGTAATACATGTGGTAATCAAATAAATAACAGATAATATAAATAACAGATCATGGGAATAAGTGCTTTAGACATAAAAGTAACATTTCGGAAGAGGAGTCCCTGCCTCGAGGAGCTTACAGTCTAATTGTTACAGTATATATACACACACACACACACAAACACACACACATGAAACAAAAGAGATCGCAAACTCCATAGCGCAGATCATAATAAAACGGGTTTATTAATGGAAAGTCAAATAGTCCACTCACAAACCTTGTTATCATTCCACCCTTGCCTGACCCCTTAGGGTTTTTTGTATCTTCAGTGGTTAATTTTCTAGTTTAGCCTTTCTGGCGCCTTCGCTTCATCTGCTTACAGGCGCTGTTCTTTCTTTGTTTAAAAATACAGTATATAAAAGGTGGAGGGTTTTTCTGCACCTTTTTCACCCACCATAACTTATCTAATGTGTGGTGGAACCTACCCAGCCTTAAAATGGCAGAGCCAGTACAACCAGCCTCACACTGATGAGACCCAAAACGTCGAAACAGCTGTCTGTGAATGGGTTTACTGGCTATGCATCAAAACCCAGGCTGTGCTGAAAGCTGTGTAATGCAGCAAGCATAAACGTATATAAGGGTTCCATGTAAAAATAGATTTGAGACAAAAGGTTACACGTGTGCTCATTTGCATGTCATTTCCCAGAATCCCTTGCTGCAGTGGAAGCACTGTATGCTAGGTGGTAATGGTGAAAAAGTGGGTTGCAGACCTGTCTAAGACATGTGAATGTGCTCACAAGTGATATTTGTATTATATATATATATATATATATATATATATATATATATTATACTGTGTGTGTGTGTGTGTGTGTGTGTGTGTGTACACACACACACACACACACACACACACACACACACACACACACACACACACACACACACACACACACACACACACACACACACACACACACACGTTTGTATCTAAAGCTCTAAAGGTGTCCAGGGTCTGCAAACGGGCAAAATGTAGCAGTCCTGTGTTCTCTAACAACCTAACCATGATCCAGGGCTATGATAATCCATTCCTGGGTTTCCAACTCTCCTTCTCCTCATACTACCCATAGCTTCCCTGCACCTGCCTCGGAGCAGTGGCTACGCATGCTTCTGGACACCTGCAGCTGGGGCCTCCCTCTGGTCCTGTCCACTAATCACGCTACAGCAAGTGACGAGGCAGAGGGAGGACCGGCCAAATCTCATACCGCAGTGGACTTGAAGGATAGCCTGGGAGGTATAGGCAAATGATTTCTCAGAGACACTGCAGGGGAATGTATTGATCACCTCCTCTAGTCATGAAGAATTATATTCCCAATAACTCATCCCCTGAACATTGTATGCATTATTCATCTATGCTTATCTATATATCAATAAATTCACATATCAATTAAAGAAAACACCTAACGAATAAATAACTGAAAATCACTCATAAAACATCTCCAACTTAAATTTACTCCTACATCATTTATATACAGCGTAACGTGTATTGTAATCCATCCAAACAGCTATATACCCAGTTTTATGGGAAGATCGCTTACTGTATTAACCTGTATTATACATTGCCTGTGTGTGTGTGTGTGTGTGTGTGTGTGTGTGTGTATATATTATATATATATGTATGTATATATAGTTATATATATATCTTACAATCTGAATATTAGTGACTGTATGCAACCAGGTGACCTATGTTTAAAGCTACAATTACTATCCAGTATGAATGTTACTGGCTGTCACATGTGGCACACCTGTGAACACGTGACATACACACGTGACTAGGCTTACTACACACAGCTATCTAGCTGACCCACTTTTCTCCCCTGCGGGGGTCCCTCAAATCAGTTATATATCCCCTCAAAACTGTCGCACATATAACCTTAAATCGCTGCCACCATCAAGGATAAAGAAAAGTCTTATCGCTAGGGGGTCCGGGATCCCCGTTTATTAAGAACAATATGTAATTAGCACACAAAAATTTATTGCAGCAAAACGTGTCCGAAAATGCAGTTACTCTCGTCAAACTTGCAAAGTTCAATTAGAGCCCAAGACAATACTTATTAATTTTTAGATTTAATATACAAAAGTTGGAACAGTGCGTACAGAAAAATAATATTACAAGAAACATACAGTATAATATATGCAGACAGTTTCATAAAACGAATGGGATAAATAAACAGCAATCCGATACGTTGCCACATAACGATATCAGATTCCTCCCAAAAGAGGTCTTTGGAGCATGGAAGCTGAAATATCACACCTCTTCCATAATGTTACTCTTATGCCTGAAGCACTTATTCCCATGACCTGTTATTTATATTATTTGTTATTTATATGATTACAACATGTATTACTACTGTGAAGCGCTATGTATATTGATGGCGCTATATAAATAAAGACATACAATACAATGTCTTCTCGGCATCAGGACACACCTCCAGTTAAACGCTGCATTCATATCTCAAATGCATGGTTTTATTCTCAAAACCTGTGTATTGGAAACTTAATTTGTCCGATCGCAAATGTTACAAAGATATATTTGTAATTCGTGTAAATATATCGGACCCACGATATTTTCTCATTAGTAAACTTACACAGACCTATGGCATGTCTTCCCGGCCACACCCTCTGGCTTTCCCCATCGCTAGAGGAGTCAGGGGCTGGCTGGCCAGGGGGGCAAAGGGGAAAGTGCTGGTCTGGATTGAACATTTCGGGCAGGTGGAGGAAAGGTCTCTGTGCAGCAGCTCTCTGGCTATTAGGTGGCGGGTGAAGAGCTCACTTTGCAGCTCCTCCTCTCTCGGGCTGGCTCCTCTCATGTACAATGGGAAGTATACTGTATGTGTATGTATGTATGTGTATAAATTATGTGTGTATGTACTTGTATGGGCATATATGTGTGTGTTTGTGTGTAGATGTATATATGGTGTGTGTATAGATTTATATATGTAAATATCCATGTATGTGTATATATATATATATATATATATATATATATATATATATATATCTACTATATATTTCTGAGTTCACTGTATGTCTGCGTCCCTAGCGGCAATCTCATTGGTCCCTTGGCCTGCCCGCCCCCGCACCTCTCATTGGCCTGAGGCAGAGTGACGGGCCAAACAAAAAAAACTAAAAAAAACACACACACACACTCTCTCTCTCTCTCTCTCTCTCTCTCTCTCTCTCTCTCTCTCTCTCTCTCTCTCCTCCCCCCGTCAGTTGGACCGCAGCTCACCTTCCACACACACCCCCCCCCCTCCTCTCCCGGTGCCCCTCACTCTCTCCCCCCTCCCCACCTCACCCAAATCCCCACGCTCCGCAACATCCCAGCCGCACCATCAACCTCACCGTGCGCCGCGGCCCTCCTGCTCAGCAGCAAACTCCAGCCTCCTCCTCCCTCGCGGCGCGGCCCGGGCCTCCTGCTCTCCCCCTCACGTGCGCCGCTACCGGAGAGGGGAAGCGCGGCCCGGGCCTCCCGCCTCAGATCCACGTGGGAGCGGCCAGACGTGTGAGTGGCCTTCACCTTCCCTCACCCCCCCTTCATCTCCCCTCACCCCCCTTCACCCCCCCTTCACCTCTCCTCCACCCCCCCTTCACCTCCGCTCCACCCCATTCACCTCCCCTCCAACCCCCACCTCCCCTCCACCCCCACCCCCACCTTCACCCCCCCTTCACCTTTCCTTCACTCCCCCCTTAGCAACCTCCACCACCTCCCCCCTCCTCACCACCTCCCCCCCACCTTCACCACCACCCCCCACCTTCCCACCAACCTCCCCCCCCCTTCCCACCACCTCCCCCCCCCCTTCCCACCACCTCCCCCCCTCCCACCCCCCCCCCCTTCCCACCACTCCCCCCCCTTCCCACCACCTCCCCCCCTTCCCACCACCTCCCCCCCCCTTCCCCACCACCCCCCCCCCCCCCTTCCCACCACCCCCCCCTGCCTTCCCACCACCTCCCCCCCCTTCCCACCACCTCCCCCCCCCTTCCCACCACCTCCCCCCTTCCCACCACCTCCCCCCCCCTTCCACACCTCCCCCCCCTTCCCACCACCTACCCCCCCCTTTCCCCACCACCTACCCCCCTTCCCACCACCTCCCCCCCCTTCCCACCACCTCCCCCCCTTCCCACCACCTCCCCCCCCTTCCACCACCTCCCCCCCCTTCCCACCACCTCCCCCCCTTCCCACCACCTCCCCCCCCTTCCCACCACCTCCCCCCCCTTCCCACCACCTCCCCCCCCTTCCCACCACCTCCCCCCCTTCCCACCACATGTATACACACACACAATGTATACACACACACGTACACATACACACACATGTATACACACACACACACACACACATACAATGTATACACACACACGTATACACACACACACTATCCCCAGCACCACCACATCAGCACACCGGTATCCCATGCCCCCCAGCACACTGGCATTCTCGGCTCCCCGCCATTCCCAGCCCCATCAACACCATCAGCACCCACACATCGCCACCTTTGCACCTCCCCCATCGGCACACCCACATCCGCACCCCCACATCAGCACCAAACCCTCCCAAATCAGCACACCAATACAATCACCATCAGTACAGCCACAGCAGCACTACCACCGCACATGGGCCGCGTGGACCACTCCCCACCCAAATGCCACACTCACACCACAAACATCCCGGGCAACGCCAGGGCTCTCAGCTAGTATATATATGATATGTATATATATATATACACGTACGTGTGTGTGTATAGATTTATATATGTATATTATGTGTATACTGTATATACATGTCTGTGTGTGTGTCTAGATGTATATATGTTTACATGTATGTGTATGTATAGATTTATATATGTGTGTATATATAGTGTGTATATATAAATGTATGTATTTATATATACAGTGGTCGACAAATCACCAAAAAATCTACTCGCCACCTAGTCTCTCCCCCAACCCCGCCCTAGTCCCGCCCCCAACCCTGCCCTAGTCCCGCCCCCAACCCCGCCCCGCTTTAAAAAAATCAAATAAAATAAATTGAATAAATTCCTAGTAAGAACAACATTCGTTTTTGACATAAGTTTATTTATTGTATTAGATTATACTACAATTAGTCCTTGTTACGTGTGTGTGTGTGTGTGTGTGTGTGTGTGTGTGTGTGTGTGTGTGTGTGTGTGTGTGTGTGTGTGTGTGTGTGTGTGTGTGTGTGTGTGTGTGTGTGTGTGTGTGTGTGTGTGTGTGTGCAATCTTACCTGATCCACAGTCCAGGTACCTCTTTCCCGCAATGTTATACATTGGAGGGGAGGTGTTCGTTACCTGTCTTCTGGGTTAGGGGGGATTCCGATGTCTCCTGTGTGAAGCTTGAGTCAGATCTGGAAGTAAGCAGTATAGGTTATATCGGTGTAGGTATAGGGCAGTTAAGATATATAGGGTAAGTAAGATATCCAGGTCCAGAGTGTGATACAGTGTGAGAGAGACACAGAGTGGGTGAGAGAGAGAGAGAGCGACACAGGGAGAGAGAGAGCGACACTCACAGAGAGAGAGAGCGACACTCACAGAGAGAGAGAGCGACACTCACAGAGAGAGAGAGCGACACAGAGAGAGAGAGCGACACACAGAGAGAGAGAGCGACACACAGAGAGAGAGAGCGATACACAGAGAGAGAGCGACACAGAGAGAGAGTGACACAGAGAGAGAGAGCGACACACAGAGAGAGAGCGACAGAGAGAGAGTGACACACAGAGAGAGAGAGAGAGAGAGAGAGAGAGAGAGAGAGAGAGAGCGACACACACAGAGAGAGAGAGAGAGAGAGCGACACAGAGAGAGAAAGAGCGACACACACACACAGAGAGAGAACGACACAGAGAGAGAGAGAGCGACACACACACACACAGAGGGTGAGAGAGAGAGAGAGAGAGAGAGAGAGAGAGAGAGACCAAGTCAGTCATCCTACTCACACACACTCTTACACTGACAGACACACACATACTCTGACAGACACACACACACACTCTCTGACAGACACACACACACACACGCTGACAGACACATACACACACTCTGACAAACACATACACACACTCTGACAGACACACACTCACACACTGACACACACATTCACACACACACACACACACACACACACACACACACACACACACACACACACACACACACACACACACACACACACACACACACACACACACACACACTCTGACAGACACACACACACACACACACTCTCTCTCTCACACACACACGCTGACAGACACACACACACTACCAGAAACGGCGCCGGGAGTCCCGCTCACCATCGGAGGTATGTTGGAGTCATCGGGGGCTGCGGGCGACATCGGGAGCTTGCGAGAGACATCGGAGGTTTGAGGGGGCCTGCGGGGGCATATGGCGGCCAATGGGGGTATGCGGGGGCCTGCGGCGGCAAATGGGGGTATGCGGCAACCATTGGGGGTATGTGGGGGACTGCGGGGGCCATTGGTGGTAAGCGGGTGGCATTGGGAGGTATGCGGGGGCCATTGGGGATATGCAGGTTTTTTTGGGGGGATATGCGGGGGCCTGCGGAGGCATACGGCGGCCAATGGGGATATGCGGGGGCCTGCGGAGGCACTCTCTGGCTGCTACGGGGAGGAGACACGTGCTCAGAGAGGCAGGGGAGGAGGGAGGGCACTGCTCAGGGAGCCGGAGACGGGGTAAGCTCCTGCAGCAACATGAACCCGCCTCCGGCTTTTTTTGTTTTCCTCCAGCGCAAGCGGGGGAAATTAAACAGCAGCGCGAGCGGGAAAAAAAAAAAAAAAACACGTGTGCTGCTTGGGCCAATAGGAGCTTGCCATGGTGTTAAATCCACTCGCCCAGGGCATGCCGATGTATAGGTTTGTCGAACACTGTATATATATATAAATGTATGTGTTTATAGAAGTTTATATACGTTTTTAAATCTATACACACATGTATATATATATATGCATACACACACACACACACACACACACACCGTATTTCCTCAATTGTAAGATGCATCCTGATTTCTGACATGTAAAAATCGGAAAAAAAGGTGCGTCTTAGAATTGAGGAAAAGGGGTATACTCATACACTACCGACACACTTTATTAAAGTGTGGCCGGTACCGCAAGCCGGGAGATTTCCCGGCTTGCTAGTGGCCGCCCCTTGGGGCGCGGTCACGCGTCTTCGGGAGCGTGCGCCCCCTGCACGCGCGTCCAGGGGCTCCCCGAGGGAGCCCTGGTGTCCCGCGATCGCGGGACAGCGGCAGGGGGTTCCGGGGGACCCGGCGGACCCGGCAGCGGTAGGGAGAGCGCCCCGATCGGAGGGCGCTCTTCCGCTGCTTCGGCGCGCGCCCGTCACTCTCGGGCGCGCGCCAGGCTACTGCTGCGGCCAAGAACAGGCAAATGCTCGAATAAACTTGGCCGCAGCAGTATATATATATATATATATATATATATATATATATATATATATATGAGTATACCCCTTTTCCTCAATTCTAAGACGCACCTTTTTTTCCGATTTTTACATGTCAGAAATCAGGATGCACACACATACTCTGACAGTATATATATATATATATATATATATATATATATATATATATATATATATATATATATACACAGTGGTTGACAAATCACCAAAAAATCTACTCGCCACACAAAAAAATCTACTCGCCACCTAGTACCAAACGTGTGCTGCTTGGGCCAATATTTACTCGCCCGGGGGTTAAATCCACTCGCCCAGGGAGAGCAAATGTACTGTATAGGTTTGTCGAACACTGTATATGTATATATATATATACACACAAATATATACACACACATACATGTATATATACATATAAATATATACTCACACACATCCATGTATACATATATAAATCTATACTCGCACACACATACATGTATATACACACCCATCATATACAGTAAGCATATATAAATCTATAGACACATACATGTATATATACACATGTGTAAACATATATATACATCTATACACACACACACACACATCATATATACATATATAAATGTGTGTGCATAGATGTATATATATGAGACTCCTGGTGAAGCCTCGGATGAGGAGAAACGCGTAGCGTGTTAAAGCACACAGAGTGCTCAGCTGAATCTGAGAGGGAGGCTCCACACAGCACAATCTGTCCGTCCCGAGACATTGCGAGGTTCCCGCTCGGGGAACCAACCCGGAAGTGCGGGGGAAGAGAGACGTGACCGCTCCGTGTATCGAGCAGACAGACGGCTCAGGGACCTCCACTGTTGGCGTAGATCATATGATCAAATGGCGCATTGTATTGGGAAACCATGTGAGTGTATCTCGTACCATTTCACTGCATATACATTGTATGGCTGCACGCTACACTATGTCTGTTCTTCTTTTTTGAATTGATGTAAGCAGTGAAGATACCCATAAGCCGTAAGCAGAGGCAGCTTCTGTACGGGAGAACATGGCAGCATAAAGATACCTTCACATACACATTAACACAGAGCAATCTGTGAGTATAACATCCACTGGGTGAATGAAGTTGGATTTTATCATTTCAGTTAAAGACATATTGCACTATTTTGTATATGTTTTCTATTTTTCATGGTTTTGCGCTCCCTGATTTTCTTGGACATCGATACATACATACATACATACAGACACACACCCAATGCACGTATGCTGTGTGTATGTGTATATACTGTATATATGATATGTGTGTATAAGTGTTTTATACATACACACACACAGTGTTTATATAAAAGGTGCATGTAACGTACATTATTACTCTGGCTGGTGTGTTGCAGCGGGACTAACGTGTTATCTCACCCATTGTAATGCACCAATCGATGCAATAAAGTGTGTTACATCTGTATGTATATGGTGCATATGTTGTTTGTATCTATTGTGACAAACGGCTTACTCCGGGGCTCCGCCGTCTGTCCGGGACTGTTAGAACACAGTCTTTTAGGGTAGGTTAAATGACGAGGCGTCACGTGCTGTTCCTTTAAACAGGCTACTGCCTGGTTTATTCAGTCCCAGGCACTGAGACTGCCAAACTGCATACAAAAGAAAACACAAGCAAAACAAAACCCTGCTCACCTGAGCAATAACTTAACTGAGGTTCACCCTGACTGGGTTGGGGCGGCTTATCCACTTCCAACAAACAAAAATAAGGAACTTTGCAATTTGATAAAGGAACAGAATGATTTAACCTGTTTGGGGAGAGGCTTTCCCCCACTCTGCTTCCATCAGCCTTCCTGCCTCCAGTCTCGTGGGGAGAGAAACCAGGAAATCAGCCTTAAATACCTGATTTCTATCTAGCAGGACAGGTGACAGAAATCAGGCAGCAGACAAACTCTGGTCTGGATCCCTCATCCCTCAGTTCCAGCACTTGCCAAACTGTGGGATGGAGTGCATGCATTCTGAGGCTGCACTTTCCAGCCTAAACAGGATAGAAACTGTTCAGTATCCTGGGAGCCCTATATATGGAATTTATTACCATCCCCTGGTTTCTGTCACACTATGTATATATTACCTCTCTGGACATGTATGTCCGGTATTACCTCTCTGGACATAGTGACCTGACCGGCTTGGGGGGGCGCGGGATTTCCCTGAGCAGTGAGAGAGCAGGGTTGTTGATAGGGTGCTGGGAACCTTCAACCATCCTCATTGGTTGCTTCTGGGTAATGCAGCCAATCAGGAGGAAGTTTCAGGACCCTGGAGGTGGGGCCAAGGAGAGGAGGAACCAGCATGGACCGGGGAGAGGTGAGTATTTTGAGAGAAGTCACTTGGCAACCCTAAGTATTTGCGTCTGTGTGTGGTGCATGTATCATGTGTGCGCATCTGTGTATTGTGTGTGTATTTGGTGTGTACATCTGTGCATGGTGCATGTATCTGGTGTGGCCTCGGTGTATATCGTATGTGGGCCGCCTGGTTCTTGGGCCAGTTTGTTTGGCTAGCTCCCTGGGTAAAGATTTGCCGGCCAGCCCCTGGGAGGAATTCCTTTTTAAGTTACATTAAAAGGCCTTTTGCTCCAGTGGTACCTGACCCCGACTAGGCTGAGCCAGATCTTCCCCGGCACACTTGACCTGTGCTGGAGGGGATGTGGTCAAAAGGGAGACATGGCCCACATTTGGTGGTCATGTCCAGAGATTCAGAGATATTGGTCCATGATTCAAAAGTTAATACATGAGACCACGGGACTAAAGATCCCCTTGGACCCCCCGACCTTCGTGCTCGGCAAATCTATTGAAAACATCCCCACGCCAATGGGCAGACTGATCTCCTCGATCCTCACAGCCGCCAGATGCTCGGCCGCAGCGGCCTGGAAGCAAATAAAAGCCCCAACTAGAGGCACAGTTGTCAAAAGGATCAACACAGTCATGACTATGGAGAGACTCCCAGCGATGCTCCATAAAAAACTGCCGCAGTTCCAAAACACTTGGGACCCGTGGCTGGAGTCCCGACCCCCGGGGCCGGCATAGGTCCAAGTCGTAAGGGCCTCCCTCTCCCTCTCCCTCCCACCTCTCCCTCCCCGTCTGTCCCCCCCCCCTTTCTTTTCCTATACGTTAAAATGTTAAAATGTTTATTGGGAATTTCCTGTACCAACCTCAGTCATGTGCTCATGACAACCCTATACCCTTGGTTATATATTTCCAATAAAAAAAGAGTGTCCGAAGGGATGCGGAGTACAAGCCACATTTATACATATGTGGTGGGGGTGCCCATTCATAGCAGCTTATTGGCTCCAGTGGTACCTGACCCCGACTAGGCTGAGCCAGATCTTCCCCGGCACACTTGACCTGTGCTGGAGGGGATGTGGTCAAAAGGGAGACATGGCCCACATTTGGTGGTCATGTCCAGAGATTCAGAGATATTGGTCCATGATTCAAAAGTTAATACATGAGACCACGGGACTAAAGATCCCCTTGGACCCCCCGACCTTCGTGCTCGGCAAATCTATTGAAAACATCCCCACGCCAATGGGCAGACTGATCTCCTCGATCCTCACAGCCGCCAGATGCTCGGCCGCAGCGGCCTGGAAGCAAATAAAAGCCCCAACTAGAGGCACAGTTGTCAAAAGGATCAACACAGTCATGACTATGGAGAGACTCCCAGCGATGCTCCATAAAAAACTGCCGCAGTTCCAAAACACTTGGGACCCGTGGCTGGAGTCCCGACCCCCGGGGCCGGCATAGGTCCAAGTCGTAAGGGCCTCCCTCTCCCTCTCCCTCCCACCTCTCCCTCCCCGTCTGTCCCCCCCCCCCTTTCTTTTCCTATACGTTAAAATGTTAAAATGTTTATTGGGAATTTCCTGTACCAACCTCAGTCATGTGCTCATGACAACCCTATACCCTTGGTTATATATTTCCAATAAAAAAAGAGTGTCCGAAGGGATGCGGAGTACAAGCCACATTTATACATATGTGGTGGGGGTGCCCATTCATAGCAGCTTATTGGCTGGAAATCAAAATGTGGTCACAAAGGTTTTTCGGTTTGGACCTACCAATGGATCCCTGGTTATTTCTTTTAAACAAACCATATCACCCCCTCACGAGACATGAAAATAAATTACTGTGCCACATATCTTCAGCCGCAAGACGCGAATTAGCGGCAGTATGGAAACAAACAATTATTCCCTCAATTTCCAAAGTTAAAAATTAAGTCTGGCAGATTTGCTACATGGAAAAAATGGTTAGTCTTAATAACGACACCTACACAGATTTTCAGGTGTGGTTACCTTGGATTCTGAGTGAAAATCAACCAGAAATTAATACTCACTTAATTTTGTTGTAACAAAAAAAAAAGGAAAAAAAAAAATTATATTTATATTAACTGTGTGATAGAATATTTTAAGAAATCTTGTTATGTAAAATTGTAAATGAATGTGAACTTTCTCCCATCTCTATTTTCTGTACCCTTCCCTCCCCCCCATTTTTTATTTTCTTCATTCCTCCCCTCTCCCTAAAAAATTTTATAAAAAATTAAGTTTAAAAAAAAAAAAGATAGGAGGACCAAGCAAATAAAAACTATGAAATAAATCTAAAAAAAAAAAAAAGAGTGAACAAAAAAAGGCCTTTTGCTTATTTCCGCTGTGCCAGACCAGGCTGGCCCCCAGATAACCTCACTTCTAGACAAAAACAGAAAACCCTGTCCACAATAAAACAATACATATTCAGTCTTGACTTTAGTCGCCAGCCGTTGGGGGAAATAACCCAAACACTCGGCAACTCACCACAGCCAGTGCATAGCAGGCTGTAATGGCCCACCGGATTAACCCAGCGGGGGTCCCTGCGTTTGTACGGGACTCGCGCGGTGTGAATCCTACCGGACTGCACCTGTCTGTAAGAGACCCGCAGTAAGAGATAGACTGAATCAGTCACTGTACCTGCGCGCCTCTAACTGGGGATTGCGGGGGTTTTATTTTATTTTAATAACATATTATTGTAGCAGGGGGTCTCCGGAGCTGAACCGCATTGATTTCAGGTGCGGGGACCCCCTGCTTCCCGAGTTACAGGCCCTTTAATGGGATGCCGGTACCCCAGAGGCCATCTTTAAATTCTCCCGTGTCACGGCCCACATGATCGGGAGATTTAACCAAAGCAAGCGGATACCGGCGCCCCATAACACGGCCTGTAACTCGGGAAGCAGGGGGTCCCCGGTACCCCATAACAGGGCCTGTAACTCGGGAAGCAGGGGGTCCCTGGCACCCCATAACAGGGCCTGTAACTCGGGAAGCACGGGGTCCCCGGTACCCCATAACAGGGCCTGTAACTCGGGAAGCAGGGGTTCCCTGGCACCCCATAACACGGCCTGTAACTCGGGAAGCAGGGGGTCCCCGGCACCCAATAACACGGCCTGTAACTCGGGAAGCAGGGGATCCCTGGCACCCCATAACACGGCCTGTAACTCGGGAAGCAGGGGGTCCCCGGCACCCCATAACAGGGCCTGTAACTCGGGAAGCAGGGGGTCCCTGGCACCCCATAACAGGGCCTGTAACTCGGGAAGCAGGGGGTCCCCGGCACCCCATAACAGGGCCTGTAACTCGGGAAGCAGGGGGTCCCCGGCACCCCATAACAGGGCCTGTAATTCGGGAAGCAGGGGGTCCCCGGCACCCCATAACAGGGCCTGTAACTCGGGAAGCAGGGGGTCCCCGGTACCCCATAACAGGGCCTCTAACTCGGGAAGCAGGGGGTCCCCGGCACCCCATAACACGGCCTGTAACTCGGGAAGCAGGGGGTCCCGGCACCCCATAACAGGACCTGTAACTCGGGAAGCAGGGGGTCCCCGGCACCCCATAACACGGCCTGTAACTCGGGAAGCAGGGGGTCCCCGGTACCCCATAACAGGGCCTGTAATTCGGGAAGCAGGGGGTCCCCGGCACCCCATAACAGGGCCTGTAACTCGGGATGCAGGGGGTCCCCGGCACCCCATAACAGGGCCTGTAACTCGGGAAGCAGGGGGTCCCTGGCACCCCATAACAGGGCCTGTAACTCGGGAAGCAGGGGGTCCCCGGCACCCCATAACAGGGCCTGTAACTCGGGAAGCAGGGGGTCCCTGGCACCCCATAACAGGGCCTGTAACTCGGGAAGCAGGGGGTCCCCGGCACCCCATAACACGGCCTGTAACTCGGGAAGCAGGGGGTCCCTGGCACCCCATAACAGTGCCTGTAACTCGGGAAGCAGGGGGTCCCCGGTACCCCATAACAGGGCCTGTAACTCGGGAAGCAGGGGGTCCCCGGTACCCCATAACAGGGCCTGTAACTCGGGAAGCAGGGGGTCCCCGGCACCCCATAACAGTGCCTGTAACATGGGAAGCAGGGGGTCCCCGGCACCCCATAACACGGCCTGTAACTCGGGAAGCAGGGGGTCCCCGGCACCCCATAACACGGCCTGTAACTCGGGAAGCAGGGGGTCCCCGGTACCCCATAACAGGGCCTGTAACTCGGGAAGCAGGGGGTCCCCGGTACCCCATAACAGGGCCTGTAACTCGGGAAGCAGGGGGTCCCCGGTACCCCATAACAGGGCCTGTAACTCGGGAAGCAGGGGGTCCCCGGTACCCCATAACAGGGCCTGTAACTCGGGAAGCAGGGGGTCCCCGGCACCCCATAACAGGGCCTGTAACTCGGGAAGCAGGGGGTCCCCGGCACCCCATAACAGGGCCTGTAACTCGGGAAGCAGGGGGTCCCCGGCACCCCATAACAGGGCCTGTAACTCGGGAAGCAGGGGGTCCCCGGCACCCCATAACACGGCCTGTAACTCGGGAAGCAGGGGGTCCCCGGCACCCGATAACAGGGCCTGTAACTCGGGAAGCAGGGGGTCCCCGGTACCCCATAACAGGGCCTGTAACTCGGGAAGCAGGGGGTCCCTGGCACCCCATAACAGTGCCTGTAAGTCGAGAAGCAGGGGGTCCCCGGCACCCCATAACAGTGCCTGTAAGTCGAGAAGCAGGGGGTCCCTGGCACCCCATAACAGTGCCTGTAAGTCGGGAAGCAGGGGGTCCCGGGGCAGAAATTAATGCGGTTCAGCTCCGGAGACCCCCTGCTACAATAATATGTTATTAAAATAAACCCCCCGCCATCCCCCGTTAGAGGCGCGCAGGTACAGTGACTGATCCAGTCTCTCTCACACAGACAGGTGCAGTCCGGTAGGAGTCACACAGCGCGGGACCCGGTGAGACGCAGGGATCCCGCTGGGTTATAATACTGGCCACTGATTTTAGCTACATGGAACTGAGGAAGTGGTAACATGTTAACACGCATGCATGAAAGGAGTTCATTAGTGCACCTTGTTACTAAATGGAAACAAGGGCTAATGTAAGTCAGCCAGAGAACAATCCCTTTAACATTACACGGTGATTACCCATTAGTGGGACCCTTTCATTGCACCACAGATTTTCATGTTGGTTCATCGGATCAATATTGGCAGCTAGAAAACCAAGAACCAAAGCCCCATGAAATCCCAGAGGCACAATGCAAATGCACAGCATGACGGCGTGGGAACGCACGGGGTCCGTCTGCGTGATGCACACGTTCAACGCAGGGGCACACTTATTGTCACCCTCTACTGCAGGGGTGGGCTACTCCAGTCCTCAAGGGCCACCAACAGGTCAGGTTTTCTGAAGCAGGGATATCCTGAAAATGTGATCTGTTGGTAGCCCGTGAGGACTGGAGTGGCCCACCCCTGCTTTACAGTGTGTTGTAGACCAGGGGTGCTCATCGACAGTGCTCAAGCCCTCCACCCCCTCAACAGGTCAGGTTTTCAGGATATCCCAGCTGCAGCACAGGTGGCTCAGTCAGAGGCTCAGTCAAAGACTGAGCCTCTGATTGAGCCACCTGCGTGGAAGCAGGGACTGATTGAGCCCCCGTTGCTGAAGCAGGGACTGATTGAGCCACCTGTGCTGAAGCATGGACAGATTGAGCCACCTGTGCTAAAGCAGGGTTATCCTGAAAACCTGACCTGTTGGGGGGGGGGGGGGGAGCTTGAGCACTGGAGTTGAGCCCCCCCTTGTGGTTGACTCCTCGCTAGCAAAGAAAGGATATCAGAAAGAGTGATATGAAGTATGATCCCAGGGAGGTAGGCAGTCATCACATTAAAAGCCTGCCAGGATAAAGCAAACCGGAACCGCTCCCAGGAACCGCTCCCAGGAACCGCTCCCAGGAACCGCTCCCAGTTACAATTAGCAGGAGGGCTGCACCCCGAGCCCCCACAATGGGAACAACTACTCTTAGAACTATTGCCTCTGCCGGAGCGCCTCAGTGTACACAGCCCTGCACATAGGATACTACACACACGGGAACACCACTAGTTGAAGTGCAGTACTTGAGATATTGGTAAAGACAATAAAAAGTACATTTTATGAGCGCTTATCTTTGAAGTGAGCTATATTATAATGTTGACCTAATGAAAAAAAAACAGGTTTCTATTTTACCTAAACAAGCATTATTCGTATGCTACAGTATATTATGTTGTACATAGGTATTTCTAAAGATAAGGGGGCGACGACTCCAATTTTGGTTCTCCTGTGAAAGCAGCCATCCAAGTCGCTTTTAAAAATGATTATTTGTTTCCCTTTAATATGCGCATCAATACAATACACACAATGATCAGTAATTAGCTAAGTTGCCGATCGATCCTTTATCCCGTGATCGATCGCCGAAAATTCGGCTCGGGGGTTCACTAAATGGCTGTCAGTGCAGCAGAAGAGGATCAAAGACGCAAAGTTCTGTGGGGAAGATCATGTGACCAGGCACTAGATACAATTGGTGCACTGCTAGAGAAAGGGCGGGGCTCAAAAAGGGGTGTGCCAGAGCCTGTTTCAGAAGAGGAAGGGGATGTGACTTTGTAAATGGTTACTATAGAATCAAAAAATGCTTGTTACAAAAAAAAAAATGTCATTCAGAGTTGTTGTTGTTTTTTTTTTTTTAATGCTACAACTATTTTCTCATAGCAGAGAACTGATATATATTTTTTAAACACACGTAGGATATTGCCTGGTCTGCTGCTTTAAAGAAGTCATCTAAGCTCAAGTGTATAAAATATAAATATAGCAAGTGTTATACTTTACTGCAAATATAAGTCCCTGACAGATATGGCGATGGATAATAACAGTCCCTAAGCATCCCGCCAGGTTTAGTGATATCAGATACATTCTTCAGGGGAGACCGGCAACATCACGGCGATCCTACTGCACAACACCCCCTTATACCAACCAAAGGAAGAGAGGCCATGTGGGCAGAGGGGTTACACGCCCGGCTGTAAGGAAATCCCTTTCAGATCAGACTACGTTCTCTTACATGTGAAAATGCACAAAAACGGAAAGCTGGAACCCAAAAGCGTAACCTGTGTTGACAATTATTTCATTAAATTTCGACATATTAACACCAAAGTAGAATCGAAAATGGAAGGAGTGTCCTCAAACTGTCTTTTTGACCTCCAGGTAGGAGATGCTATAAACTAGTTCAGTGGTGTACTGTCTTAGTCAGCATTTATTTCAGGTCCTTTCATATATCTGCTTGAGCGTTAATTTTGCCCTGACTACTTGAGATAGCGAGAACCACGGTGACCATACCAAAGGTGAGTGTGTCTTTTACACAGCACGCACCACCCCTCCCCGTCCCTCTCCCACCCCTCTCCTCTCGCGTTGGGAAACAGGAGGCAGACGCAGTACATAAAAGTTCAGAAGAGGTCTGGCTGAAGATCCCGTGTGATGGTGTCTTGCAGAGAGCAGCCACTTACAGCCCAGAACACCTCCCCGAGTGCCTGCAAGAGCAGAGCTGCTAATGCAGAGCCACACCGGCTCCTTGGGTGCTCAGAATATTAATTTGACAAGTTGGAACAAAAGTCTGCACTGCACCAAAAGGGAAGTCACTAAAACCCACACTGTGCTGTGTATATACTTCCCAGGAGCGGCGGTACCTTCCTCCCAATTAATCAGACTTTATGCATGTATAAATCTGCTGTACGCACACAAAAAGTGTGTCACTACGTTTCATACATAGTGCAGAGTGCCGTGAGGCCTCTAGCTGCTCTAATTGTTGAACATTAAAGGCTTTAACCAGTTGTAGCTCAGAACAGACCATGAAAACCGCATGCTTCATTATCCTGTTCTGTTGTCATTTTTATAGCTGACGATGAGGAACACCTCTGACCTGAGAGAAAGTGGTGCGGCATAAATGGAGTATGCACAATGGATGCAGATTGTTCCAATTTCATATTCCACTGACCTTAGGGAATAGTAGGATCCAGATTTACTAAACGGTGTGAAGCCGTAGCATGGCTTGCATCTTACTGTCTACTGCAGGGGCGGCCAACTTCAGTCCTTAAGGCCACGAACAGACCATGTATTAGGGCTATCCCTGCTTCAGCACAGGTGGCTCAATCAGTGGCTCAGTCATGCTGACTGAGGCACTGATTGAGCCCCCTGTGCTGAAGCAGGGAAAACCTTAAAACCTGACCTGTTGGTGGCCCTTGAGGACAGGATATCCCTGCTTCAGCACAGGTGGCTCTGTCATTGATTGAGCCACCTGTGCTGAAGCAGGGTTATCCTTAAAACCTGACCTGTTGATGGCCCTTGAGGACTGAAGTTGGCCACCCCTGGTCTACTACCTCATAAAACATTGAACCACTCTTCCTTCAGTGTCTATACCAGTGAAACCGTTGGCTGCAAAACAGGGAACGAAAATACCTAGCTCCTCTGCTTCATTTTGCAGCTGGGACATGCGACAGTGACGCCATCTTTAAAAGACCCTCACTTTTTATTGCTGATATGCAAATGTCCTGCGCACTGTTCCACCCATCATACCCCCTCCCCCCCGGGACGTGGTAGCACCCCTGAGATCAGCACCCAGCACCCTCTTTGTGCAGCACCGCCCTTCCCTGTTCCCTCCCTGGGAAATCTCTTCCCCGGCAAATAGAGCATCTCTAGGAACAGAAAACAAGCTGGCACACGTTTATTCCCAGGGCGCCTTTTAATGGCGGCCTGCCACCGTGCTGTGCCACCTAATGCGATGATCCCGCTATTACCCTCGCGGCTCGGCTCAGACAGCGGTCCCGTCTCCCAGGGACCTATCTCTGCCCTCTCCCGTCATGTGGCGCGTCGCCTCGGTGTCACCTGGGAAACCGGCGCCCAGTGACAGAGACGCGCGGGGTTCGGGGGCCGCATGTCATGCAGCAGGGGCCGAGACTGGGAATATACCCCTCTAGTCTTAGGAGATGTCAGGATACCCAGTGCTGTGCAAACTGCCGCATACCATCCAAGCAGAAGGACCGAGTATATATATTATTATTGTTGTTTATTTCTAAAGCGTCAACATATTCCGCAGCGCGGTACAAATGCGGGCAGAGATTTGACCATTACATATATAGGAGAAAGGAAGACACCCTGGCGCATGAATATGATGCTGATGATAACTCGCAGCTCTAACGGTATATACAAGATTCCCGCAGAATCCGCTGCAGTAAATAAAAATACCATTTATTCAAATATACAGATTGGAAGAAAATCCGGCGCTACTGCAAGCGGCAAAGATCCAGGCAACTTCCGCGGTTTGTAAGAGAAAACTTTATTCCGACATCACAGGCACAAAACCAGGCTACACCTCAGTCTCCCCCTCAACGCGTTTCGCGCTATGGAACAGCGCTACGTCTTGGAGTCTTTAACTGATTGGCTAGTTGTTTTATTTCGGTAATTGATTGGTTGGATAGTGCTCTTAATTTTTGATTTTGGGGGTTTAGGTTCTTGTTGTATATGTTTGATTATTGTGTATTTTGGACATTGACTGCTATAGTAGCTCATCATGCCCATATTATATGGGTATGATGTACTCCTATGTCACTCAATGGGTACTTTGTGGGTAGAGTGGGTGGTTAGGTCTCCCGGGTGGGTAGCGGGGGGAGGTTGGGTTAACCTCTTAATTACTATAGCGGTTATTAACCGCTAAGGTGATTAAGGAGTCAGTTAATTAGGGGCCATTAGAATGTATTTTTATGTATTCTTTCTGGCAACGGAGGACATGGACCTGCAGTATGCTGACGAGGTCGCCCTTCAAATTGGCAGGGGTAAGTAGAACGGTTTTATTTACTTTATTTATGCTGGCTGGCAAAAGTTTTGTTTAATAATGGGTAAATGATCTATTATCCATATCTGGATAATAGCTAGTTTGCACATTACTGTACTGGACGGGAGGTGTATTTATTGAAATGGAGGCCATCTTTATTTTTTTTTACAACACGAATGGTACCGCAGGCCAGCGGAGACCACCCGAGGAACCCTGGACGTCCATGAGGACCCCCGCCGGCCTATGTTATCAATCATATGTTCAAATAAATAAATAATGGTTTTATGTGGGGGCGCAGGGGGTGGGTTGTGTATTGGTGTTTACTACATATTTAAATTTAAATTTTATTACTAGTGTAGATGATCAGGGGGTCTCCGGAACAGAACCGTGTTGATTTCATGTCCGGGGACCCCCTGCTTCCCGAGATACAGGCCCCGTTATGGGGTGCCGGTATCTCCGCTGCATGTAAATGCCCCATGTCACGTGACCAGGACATTTAAATGCATAGGAGATACCGGCACCCCATAACGGGGCCTGTATCTCGGGAAGCAGGGGGTCCCCGGACATGAAATCAACGCGGTTCTGCTCTGGAGACCCCCTGCTCATCTTCACTATTAATAACATTTACATTTAAAAACATTATTTTCGACCGAGATTTGCGCAGAGAGAGGCGGCTCTCTCTCTTTCTGCAGCAGATAGAACTCGCCGGGTGAGCCCTCTTTAGAGGGGCGATATTCACGTCGCTGGCTACTCGCCATTTTCCCAAATGTTGCTATCACTGGTATTCGGGGCTTTCTGCACACCGTGATAGCAACGCTGTCAAAAATAGCGAATTAAAAATCGTTGCGATTTTTCCTACAACTCACAGTCGGACTGGGGTCAACATGGGGTGTTATTGCTAATAAAACATCCTCATCCGAAAAGGGTTACTGAGATAAACTAGTGTACAGGGAAGATATATAAGGCGGTGGAGGTGCGGAGGACACAATTTTATCGGGTGACATTTCACACCCGTAGGGGGCAATTTTAACCCATGTATTGGCAGATTCCCGCATATATTTCATATTAGACTTTGGGTTGGGACCAAACCACAACCAGTCAGGATCCCCTAGATTAGTGCCTCTGAGCATCAACATATGAAAATCATCAAAGGCACCGTCTCTTGGAAACGGACTAGTGGAACCCATTGCTTCAGTCCACCCAGACAAATTGTCCACAAACGGATCAACATAATAATCTCCGACAATCTGTACAACAAATTCTTTGGGGCTTGACCTGGTTTCCATCTACAAAGGGTGACCTGTCCTACATTTTTATTTTTCTTAGTCTTTTTGTTAGCTTTATACTTAATAACCTCTGGTTTACCTCCCAGATTTTTACTAGTGTTAGTACCCATAATTAGTTTATATAAAAATGAAATGATTGCAATACAAAGGAAACTTATACAGAAGATCTAAAATAAAGTCTGGTGAAACGCGTAGGGTGAGACACCTATGACTTGTGAGCACCCGTAGCGCAACATCTACACACATCTCTTACCTGTTTTTGCCGCCAAACCGGAGCAGCGAGGAGAGAGGACCTGGTGTGTTTGCCGAGCCTGGTGGGAGACTCCGCGCTGAATCAAGGCTGAGTCTGCTGCGAGCATCGTACTGCATCAGAGCTGGAGGAGAAACAAAGTTTCAGCAAAGATTACTACGTAATACTGCCGTGGTGTAACGCGTAGCTCACCACAAACGAAGCGCGACCGCGGTGCTGAGGTAGGGAATAGATTAACGCCAACCCACAGCCACGCGGGCGCGCCTAGGATGTAAATTGGTCGTGCAAGCCAGGTCAGGATTAGAGATGTGAGAATAGTTGAGGTTACTTGTCAGGTCAGGAGTGGAGAGTTGCGGATCGTCAGGGTACGAAGCCAGATCAGGAGAGGAGAGGTGCGGAGTCCAAATAGAGAAGCAGGGACAGGCAACAAGAGGTAAACAGGCAAGGCAAGGTCACAGGACAAGAATGTAGCAAGGCACGACATCATACTAGACTATGCTCAGCAATGAGAGTCTGAAGCAGGAAGGTATATATAGGAAGACCCTCCAATAGGAAGCCAGGGCGGAACCAGAAAGTAAAATCCAATAGGCTGCTGGTGCACACAGGTGTGCCCTACGATGCAGCCTGATCAGGAATGGAGGCGGGACCGATCGTGCGCCGACCCGCGCGCGTCACTGAGGTCAGGTGGCGGATCTTAGAACGCGTGTCACTACCACGCCAGTCCTGTCCAAAATCAGAGCGGGGGCGGAGCTTGGAATGCACGTCAGCGGGGAGGCTGGACGAGCGCTCCCGTCGCGGGAGGTGGAGTCAGAACCCGCGGGCGGAGAGTTAGACCACGCAAGATCCGTGGGCGCGGAACTGGGCCACGAGATAGCACATCCTGAATGTCCCTCACGGGAGGGTCTTTAAGGTGAGGAGACGGTCTACGGCCGCCAGGATGGCGATTCCTCACACGTGGATCGTGGGAACCAATAGTGCCAGAAGAGGTAATCAAGCACAACACCGCTGCGGTAAGAGCCACATGCGTGTGCAGTGAGCAGATCCCCAGCCCAATGGGGCAGTGAGTGGTGACAGCGCACATAAGGTAAGGGGTTCAGGATAGGGGTTTAAGGTAAGGGGTTCAGGATAGGGGTTTAAGGTAAGGGGTTCAGGATAGGGGTTTAAGGTAAGGGGTTCAGGATAGGGGTTTAAGGTAAGGGGTTCAGGATAGGGGTTTAAGGTAAGGGGTTCAGGATAGGGGTTTAAGGTAAGGGGTTCAGGATAGGGGTTTAAGGTAAGGGGTTCAGGATAGGGGTTTAAGGTAAGACCGCTGTGCCCTCCCTCTCTCCGCAAAGCAGCAGGAGGCCGTGTGATTAGGATTTTCAGGACATACACTGTGACACAGCGGGCGATTAGGCAGCTTCAAGTCAATGGGAAATGTTATCCGAGATCGGCCACGTCGCTGAGGAAGAACAAGCCCCCACGGGTGGAAAGGAAGGGTTTTGCAACATACTGGAAAACCTATGGAAAAAAAAAATTGGCGACGTAATTAAAGTCAATGACCCCGTTGCCGGGTATTTCCAAACTTTTGACCCTGTGAATGAGGCTTATCACGTTACTTCACTGTAGTTTTTTGTAATGAATGGCAATCTTTGTTTGGCGGTTCAGAGGGATTTTCGTAACATTGCGAGACAAGGCACTGGCTGCCCTGCGAAGGACAAGAAAGGGCTGCAATACTGAGTGCTAAAGGGTCTAATCCGGTAATCAGCCTTCCTCATATGTCAGTTGTAATTAAAGGCACAGGCCATGGAATATCTACCAATATCGGCAGTCACATGGAAAGTCCCAGCTTAAGAAGTGCTCTCAACTAGCAACATACCTGAGTCAATGGTATTACATTAAAGCTGCAGACCAAGCAATATCCTACGTGTTTTTTTTTTTGGTTTTTTTAATAAATCAGTTCTGTATTATGAGAAAATATTTGTAACTTAAAAAAAAAAACAACTCTGAATGACATTTTTTATGTATTATAATGTAACAAGCCTTTTTTGTTACTAAAGCAAGAATTTACAAAGTCACATCCCCTTCCTCTTCTGAAACAGGCTCTGCCACACCCCTTTTTGAGCCCTGCCCTCTCTCTAGCAGTGCACCAATTGTATCTAGCGACTGCCTGGTCACATGGTCTCCCACAGAGAACTTTGCATCTTTGGTCCTCTTCTGCTGCACTGACAGCCATTTAGTGAGCCCCCGAGCCGAATCTTCGCCGATCGATCACAGGAGAACGGAACGATTGGCAACTTAGCTAATTACTTATCATTGTGAGGATTGTATTGATGCACATATTAAAGGGGGGGGTTAAAAGGTAGCTTGGACTGCAGCTTTAAATGTTGCATCAATCGTTTTTTAACATGGGAAAACCTACTATTTCTTGCAACTGGACTAACACGGCTACCGCAATCGGATTCAGAATATTCGACTCATATCTAAAATATGTCGGTGTAATTCACTGAAGTATAATTCTGTTCTCGAGTGCTAAAGACCCATACAAAGTAGCAGGAATAAGAGGACGTGGTCTGCAAACAGGTGTTGGCCAACGCTAGCCCTGTTGGTGAAGACGCATTCATTCTATGGGTTTGCCTGGTCCAGATTTCTTACTCCTTCACTTACTGCAGGCCCCTAATGACCTTCAACGACCTCAACCCCTGAAGAGGTCTGAACACAGAGAAGAAGAGTCTAGTTCCCTCCTTCTTGGTCTTACCCCGATTTAGAAAAACGGACAAAAGTATCTCCATTTCGGGATTATTCGCCCGTCTTGGATTAAATCAAGTTCAATGAGCAGTGTTAGCTGGAACGTTTTCTTACTCACGCTGGATAGCAACTGACCGGCCAGCTTTAAAATAATCTCTTCACAAAGGTCTTTGCATTCTGAATGCTCAGCAGGGCCGCTGCCAAGAAAACTCCACTCCTAATAGCAATTTAATTTGATTTAAAAGAAGGAAACGGGTTGTGCTTTCCCACGGAAGAAGTACATGAAGTCAAAGCATAGTATAGAAAGCCGGGGCCTGCGTTCACCATGAAGTGTGTTTCCTGCTGTAATGTGCCGGTAACATTCCTACGTGCCGCGTACCGCGCGCTGTGCTGTCATTGTGACGCTCTGTGTCCCATTGGGAGAGAGGCGCTATATGAAATAAAGTTCTTATTATGAGAAGATTGCCAGGAGCAGGCTGGTGATAGGCTGGGCTTCAGGCTCCCGCGGTTTCCATTGGCTGATTATCCCATCGCAGGAAGCTGCTAGGGGGGCGGTTTTAACCCATTCACTACTCAACAAGAACAAAAGGGCAGATGATCTTCATAAAATAGAGGACAACGTTTGGCGCATGTAACCGCTCCCATTCAGCTCTCAGACTTGTGACTAATGCTGCGGCCCGAGTCCCTATTGATAACCAAATAGGGCCATACGTGGCCTAGGGTCAGATGGCGGGACAAGTACAGACACGGTATGCGGGCGATACAACAGATTTACTGTACTCCTGATAATTCTCAGCCGAGGATCACTACATACAGCAGGGGTGCGCAAAGTGGGGGCCGCGCGGAGATTTTCTGGGGGGGGCACGGCTGTTAGAGGCCCCGCACTTCCCCACAGGCATTTAAAAATAAATGCTGGGGATCGTGCGAGGCCTCTGTAACGCCTTAACTTACCTTGGTTCCAGCGACAAGTCTCCATGGCAACCGGCGTCAAATGACCCCGCCATGTAATTTGATGCCGGAGCCGTGCGGGGGGTGGGGGCACGAGCCGGAGGGGAGAGGAGACAGGGGGCGCATGAAGGTACGTTTGTGCACCCCTGACATACAGCATACGGGTATAACACAATCCCCGATGACACTGCGTGGGTGCGAGTCAGTGTCAGTGGTGCGTTAGCCACCCAATCCTGGGTATGTTGGCGTGTGATGGTGCCGGCACACCGTGGGAGCCTGTACTTCAGTAACACTAGTGCCTTGTAGCCGTTGAGGGTCCCCTCCGACGGCTTTCGAACTCTCGATCACGACTGTAACTCGTTCTCCTGCTGCCACATGCACACTCCACAATCTTTGACCGAACCTGATAGCATTCAACATGGCCGCCTCCACCATTTTAAAGGCTCCCCTCTCTCTTAGTCCCTCCTATTCCACAGCCATTATTATTGGCTGCTCTCATGTCCAGCACAGTCACATGTCCGAGCACACTGGAGAAGCCCCTGCCAGGGGGCAGCGTAAGTGTGTGGGGCCCATCACACAGAGGGTTACACGTAACATTAATGAGACTGGGAGGTTTTCACGGTCACCCTCAGGGCCGATGTTATCACTCAGAAAATTAATGCAACAAGCAATATTATTATTTTGTGACTATAACTGGTAATGTAAGGGCCGCATTCCTACGCCGGCGAGTCAGACTTCGATTTGGGGAGCGTCAATAAATGGAGTTACACGTTGCACATATTACACGCCGCACATATTACACGCCGCACGTATTACACGCCGCACGTATTACACGCCGCACGTATTACACGCCGCACGTATTACACGCTGCACATATTACACGCTGCACATATTACATGCCATATCCAATGTTTCTATGCCTGGAGTGCATGGGATGTGAACGTTGTTAGAGTTATGGGCAACGCCCGATTTATAATGGGGAGGACATAATGCCCAGGTCTACAATTTGTTTCTGGAAACTTGAAAAGGAAAATGGCACAAATCTCTTGAGGGTGTTCCAACGTTTTTATGGATGAGCCCAAAGAGACCAGGCTTCCCCAGGTTTCTCCAGGTTTCCCCAGGTTTCTCCAGGTTTCCCCAGGCTTCTCCAGGTTTCCCCAAGCTTCTCCAGGTTTCCCCAAGCTTCTCCAGGTTTCCCCAAGCTTCTCCAGGTTTCCCCAGGTTTCCCCAGGCTTCTCCAGGTTTCCTCAAGCGTCTCCAGGTTTCCCCAAGCATCTCCAGGCTTCCCCAGGCTTCTCCAGGTTTCCCCAGGCTTCTCCAGGTTTCCCCAAGCTTCTCCAGGTTTCCCCAAGCATCTCCAGGCTTCCCCAAGCTTCTCCAGGTTTCCCCAAGCTTCTCCAGGTTTCCCCAGGCTTCTCCAGGTTTCCCCAAGCTTCTCCAGGTTTCCCCAGGCTTCTCCAGGTTTCCCCAAGCTTCTCCAGGTTTCCCCAGGCTTCTCCAGGTTTCCCCAAGCTTCTCCAGGTTTCCCCAGGCATCTCCAGGTTTCCCCAGGCTTCCCCAAGCATCTCCAGGTTTCTCCAGGTTTCCCCAGGCATCTCCAGGTTTCCCCAAGCTTCTCCAGGTTTCCCCAAGCATCTCCAGGTTTCTCCAGGTTTCCCCAGGCTTCTCCAGGTTTCCCCAGGCTTCTCCAGGTTTCCCCAGGCTTCTCCAGGTCTCCCCAGGCTTCTGCAGGGTTCCCCAAGCATCTCCAGGCTTCTCCAGGTTTCCCCAGGCTTCTCCAGGTTTCCCCAGGCTTCCCCAGGCATCTCCAGGTTTCCCCAGGCTTCCCCAGGCATCTCCAGGTTTCCCCAAGCTTCTCCAGGTTTCCCCAGGCATCTCCAGGTTTCCCCAAGCTTCTCCAGGTTTCCCCAGGCATCTCCAGGTTTCCCCAGGCATCTCCAGGTTTCCCCAGGTTTCTCCAGGCTTCTCCAGGTTTCTCCAGGCTTCTCCAGGTTTCCCCAGGCTTCTCCAGGTTTCCCCAGGCATCTCCAGGTTTCCCCAAGCTTCTCCAGGTTTCCCCAGGCTTCTCCAGGTTTCCCCAAGCTTCTCCAGGTTTCCCCAGGCATCTCCAGGTTTCCCCAGGCTTCTCCAGGTTTCCCCAGGCATCTCCAGGTTTCCCCAGGCTTCTCCAGGTTTCCCCAGGCATCTCCAGGTTTCCCCAAGCTTCTCCAGGTTTCCCCAAGCTTCTCCAGGTTTCCCCAGGCATCTCCAGGTTTCCCCTGGCTTCTCCAGGTTTCCCCAAGCATCTCCAGGCTTCCCCATGTCTCCCCAGGCTTCTCCAGGTTTCCTCAAGCTTCTCCAGGTTTCCCCAGGCTTCTCCAGGTTTCCTCAAGCTTCTTTAGGTTTCCCCAGGCTTCTCCGGGTTTTCCCAGGCTTCCGGATCAGGCACAGGCTCCGCTCCAGAGTTTGATCCAGACCTTGCTGGTTCCTCATCAGTGCCTTCTGTGCAGACCCCGCCCAGCAACGAATCCAGGCTCTGATTCTAGTATCAGCTTCTTTCTCCTGTGCAGCTCTTCAGCGATTGACCGTTCCTCCTTTTTTGCGATTGCCTCTGCAAATTAGCTGAGCATAATATTATATTACTAGTGACGTTGAGCTGGTCGCAATCACACCGATTTGCCTTGTCCTGCCTTGTCATTCCTTGCTTTGCTGTTCTTATCTTGCAGTTCTTTCCCTGAGCCCTGGCTCCTGTCTATGACCAACCGCCTCTCTCCAACTCGCGACTACGGCTAGTGACCCCAACGATCCACACCCTCTCCTACCTTCGACAATGGTGAGTCTATTTACATCCCTCGCGTCTCAAACCCCGATCACGTATCTGCATTTTGGAAATGATTTCACGGCTCCAGTTCATGGTTTCTATATCCCCACCTCGGCCTCGCGTTTCCATTTAGTTTGTGGCGAGCACGTGTTACACCAGGTTTCCCGAGGTTTCCTCAGGCTTTCCGAGATTTCATCTGGCTTCACCAAGTTTCCCCAGGTTTCCTCTGGCTTCCCCCGGTTTCCTCAGGCTTCCCCAGGTTTCCTCTGGCTTCCCCCGGTTTCCTCAGGCTTCCCCAGGTTTCCTCTGGCTTCCCCCGGTTTCCTCAGGTTTTCCCCGGCTTCCTCGGGTTTCCCAAGGTTTCCTCAGGCTCACACGGGCTTCCACAAGTTTCCTCAGGCTCCCCTGGGCTTTCTCGGGTTTCCCCAGGCTTCCCTAGGTTAGTCCTGGCTTCCCCAGGTTTCCTCAGGCTTCCCTGGGTTTCCCCAGAATTCCTCGTGCTTCCCTAGAATTCCCCGGGCTTCCCCAGGCTTTCCCCAGAATTCCCCGGGTTCCCCCAGAATTCCCTGGGCTTCCTCTGGTTTCAGGATTTGGGAGCTCACAACAAAATGTGCTCAAGGTTTGTGAGGCTCTGAAAACGTACAAGAGTGGCCAACTCCAGTCCTCAAATCCACCAACCGTCTGGTATTAGGGATATCTCTGCTTCAGCACAGGTGGCTCAATCAGTGGCTGTGTGGAAGCAGGGATAGCCTTAAAATCTGACCTCTTGGTGGCCCTTGAGGACTGGAGTAATTACCTTGAAGTCCAAAACAGCCTTCACAGTAACCGCGATGGACATTTACGCAATTGGTCTTCCCTTTGATTTATTTCAAGCTTCTCCTGTTCCCATTGGTCAAAGCTCCTAACATTTTGCTAATTAAAACCGTTAGGAAGATGGGCAGCATTGTTAGTATATTTCAACATTCAAATTCATTTACTTTTACCTCAATGCTACTCTCTAGATTCGTTTGCCATGAGAATTATTGTCAAACCGCAACGTCCGTTAACATTTGATTAATAATAGATTCTGTGGGAATCCCTATATCGGCAAAATTCAGACGTGCGTATTGAGCGCATGAAAACCTTTATAATAAAGGATACAACAGACGTAGGTTTCCTTTTAGCTAATTAGGTCTTCCTCGAAGTACGAAGATGAGTTGATTTAAAATAGATGCTGCGGTGGATTCACAGAGACACTGCGTTCAAACAAATCAGCAATAACGGTGTTAGCACATTTAATTATCGAGTGATCATTTCAATGAAATTACCTACGTTTCCGTTTTATTCATTTACTGCTCAAGACAGATAAATGTAAAACACAAGTACACCGCGACTTCTGTCTCAATCTCTCGTCTGCCTTTCATATTAAAAACGGCTTCTTATTTTCTATGCCAAAATACGTTTTCTGCCTCCTCCCAATAAATGAGCCAATTAGGAGATCACGGAGGCTGCTGTAGACCTGAAACCTCAAAAGTTTGTCATTTAGGCCCATATTCACTAACCGGTGCTATGCCATAGGATCCTTCTGGCGCAGCACCTATACAGGAGAATGGTTGTAGCTAGGGCTGTTGCAAAGCAACAGAGTAA
This sequence comes from Ascaphus truei, assembly GCF_040206685.1. Taxonomy (NCBI): domain Eukaryota; kingdom Metazoa; phylum Chordata; class Amphibia; order Anura; family Ascaphidae; genus Ascaphus; species Ascaphus truei. The sequence continues at coordinate 5,915,882 of NC_134499.1, forward strand.
TTATGCATTGGTCTGCAAATGGCTATCTGTACATGGCTTAGCGAGCCTAACGGGCACGGACTGAAAGGGTAACACCGGCAATTAGTCAGTTACATGCAACAACTCTTAAAATAATACAAGGGGCAGAAAAAGGTTTTTTTTTTTTTTTTTATTGCTGGAAATGGCCGTTATTCCCATTGGGAGAAAATGAGCTAATTAATCTTCAATCAGGGAGGAAATAACACAGAGTAACTTGGTCACTTAAAATGCTCTTCCCTGCTACATGCTGCGACTCACTTTAATGGGTTAACTTCAGTCGATATTTTTTTAATGAAGTCAGCTGTACGAGGGCAGGAAAGTCATTTTCAGGAAATAAAATCCGGGTGTTTTGTTTTTCGTTTCTGTCTCCACCCACCACCTACTGTACCGTATATTTTGGAAGCGTAAAAAGCAGCTGCTGGACGTAGTGGTCTATATCGCATCCTACGGCTGCCACGTTCACCGCCGGTGCTCCCGTGAGTATCTGCCGGTGATTCCCAGGATGTGGGCAGTGTCAGGTAAAAGGTTGGTGCTTGAAGACAAAAAAAATAGCATTTCAAAAGCATCAACCTCTTCCAAATTGCATTTCAAACGGAGATCCTACCATTTTTATTTCCCAAAGGTGCTGGGGCCGTTTTCTTCCATTTCAGATATTCTTACACGGGATTGTCACGGGAGACCGGGTCTTTTAACACATTTATATTTCAGGGATCGTTCAATAGGCAAAACAAGGCAGTGAAATAAAACGGGGGTTATTTGGATAAAACCTGGGAAATACAACGAAACACAAAATACAGAAATATACACACTGTAACAGGGATGTATCGCTGTTTGAGAGAAACTGCCTCTAAATCCAGCAGTGTGCTGGTTAATTGCACACGGGCAATCAACCAGACCCCACCTGGCTGATTAGGACTCTTAGAAAAAGCCTGACGTGAGAAACAGGAGAGAGATTCCTTAGCTCACATTTGGGCTGACAGAAGGAGAGCAGAGAAGCCTGCACACAGACACTGTCTTGAGCACAAAGGCTGTGCTGAGATCAAGTCACCCAGACACCTATATTTCCTGGACACAGAGGAGCCAGGAACCTGCCAGAGACTGACATGGAGGGCCACCTGCTTAAGGTACTTCCTGAGACTTTGGGGTGATAGGCCGGTAATGGGAATATCCCTCCAGTCCTGCACATAGGGTCTGGGGAAGTAAGTTAGCCCTTACACAGGGATAGGGGTTTGTTATTTTGTTGTTTTTGTATGTTTTGCCTGGATAAAGGAACACGCTCAATAAAGTCAAGATATAAAATTTCACCCAAATCGGTCTCCATTATATGTGCCTCTGCACACATCTCTTACACACACTTACTGGGGTCGGGCGGTTGAGATCCAGCCTTTCCTAGGGGCAGGGCGCCCGCTTGCAAGGTCTTACCCTGATCGGAACCTTGTTCCAGACGTCCTGGATCAAGATCCAGCAGAAAATCGTGACCGGGACCTAGTCCCGATTGTCCTGGAACTGTTTTCGGCAGGAACTCCTGACCGTGACCTCTATGTTCTAAAATGAGACCTTGGTCCTCGCGTCTGACATTGTCTCTGCTGGGCAGACTTTCCTAGCTTCAAAACCAAGCCAGTTTCTCTGTTATTTGGGACAGAGCAACTTTGAAAAGCCCGCCCTGGCTTCATCGACTCATGCCACAGAATCGTCTGGTTCTCTGAGTGGGGCTTCTCCTTACATACTCTCTGCTGAGCTATGTTCAGCATGGAGGAAGGAGGAGCAACCAATCAGAGCGTGGGAATTCCTCCCCGCCAGCCAATAGAAACAGGAGCTCACCTCTGGGTTGACGTCAGAGGAGGAGGTGTGCCAAGCCGGCTCGAAAAGCCGAGTGAGTGGGAAATATGGTTTAGCCAATGGGAGAAGCGCTAACGAGCTGTATCTTCCCCAGCTAACTTACTGCAACCTGCTGGGCAGGCTCCACCAAGTCTGGCAGATACAAAAGGTGTCCCCACTGGGTGCCCTTTGTTCTCCGGAGCTGGCAATTCGCTCTTCCTCGCCCACCAAACGGTTTTCTCACCTCTGGACAACCTCTCCTCTTTGAACTACGGACTCTATACAGACACGCCGGCGCCTATGCTGATGCCTTGGCTGACTGTATAGAGCCTTATAGTAAATGTCGAAAACATTATACAGTACACTTTATAAAGTATACACACTGGGGAACGTCATACTTATAAGGGAAATGGATTTGGGATATTTGGGCTCGAAATCCAGGAGTCTGGGGGACACTGGGTTGCCCCGGTGTAATTCACCCCACGTACCAGCAAATCATGCCGGCTCGGGGAGAATTAAAGGACTATCGGTAATTTTGGCCCCCGAACTTTTGCAAACAAAATAATTGCATTTCTACCCAAATATCCCCCCTAAAACTGACACACAAGAAATCTCACAGTTCTAGGGCCGAGGGAACATGAAAACAGAAAAAAGCCGGGGTCACTTTACTTTCAGCATGTAATATCCCTGGTTCCTGGCTTATGGTGCTTATGTAGCTTCCAGGAACCCCACGGTTTCAGGGGTAAACAGAGGGCTCAACCTTTATTATGTAGCCTGGTTACCCCCTCCCGTCACAGGGGATGTTATTGATAATATTCTTTTTGCTCGTCTGTTTTCCAAGACCCGTCTTTCCCAGCCATGCAAATCCATTCCTGGGGGTCTTCCTTTTACTTACAATCTCAGCAATTGAAAGGAAATCGAAAATGGGGTTCACTGCTGGGAGCTTTGCGGGACTCGGTGCATTTGGATTTTGCCTGGGCATCTTACCTTCTCCAGGGTGGCGTCTCCTCCTCCTACGGCGTGGCGCCATGACAATGCAATGCTGCAGGAGGAGATGCCGCTCCGGAGAAGGTAAGCGGCCCGCACTCTCTCCCGGCAATCAGCTTAATTGTGGCGGGGTTGAGCGTGGGGCCTCTGAAACCGCGGGGCTCATTGCGGTGTCACCAACTGCAACACCATCACGCCGGCCCTGTTCACCAGAGTGGTACCAGGAGCTGATAAAAGGCACTAGTAATGCTGAGCATTGTGGATTGCTGCATTAACAGAAAGTTTACCATACAGCACCTGGGAAAAAGTATATTATAGACTTTCAGGTAGTGGCTAACTTGATTATGATCCCATATTATGTATGTATATACTTATTTATATAGTGCCATCCAGGTACATGCGTGTCACAGCAGTGATAAACGTGACGCAATAATATTACTATATACAAATATATTCGGGGACACTACAAGGAGCTTTCAAAAGAACTATTCATCCCACGGGCAGTGCTAAGGACACGGGGGCATCCCTTAAGGTTGGAGGAAAGGAGATTTCACCAGCAACAAAGGAAAGGGTTCTTTATAGTAAGGGCAGTTACAGTGTGGGATTCATTACCCATGGAGACTGTGATGGCAGATACAATAGATTTGTTAAAAAAAAGGTTGGACATCTTTTTAAAAAGGAAAGGTATACAGGGATATACCAAATAAGTATAGATGGGAAGGATGTTGATCCAAAATATTTTACGCAGACAATAAGATATGCAGCACACACATAAATTATATAGTGCATACACTGTATTTTATATATATATATAATAGAACATAATATATAATATAATATAAAAATATAATATATTATATAGTATAAGATATATATTATATACACATACACAACGTTGCAAAGCGTCGTAAGAGCGTTGGATAAGCCGTTTTGGCGTTGTAAAAATGAACATAGATATGCATTGCACAGCATTGGATAAGCCATTCGTTGTAAAGCGCATCGCTGTAAAACGAGGACTGCATGTAGTGGGAATCAGCGCTTCAGCCATGACAATAACAATAGGAAATGGAATCCCTGCCCCGAAGAGCTTGCAATCTAATCATAATATGGGAAGAACAAATGGGCAGTAAAGTGAAGTAGACATAGACTCTTTAGCGGTGTATAGTGACAGATGCCGCTGGTATACAGAGTGCTGTGCATACAGGGGAGTAGACATACAATCTTTAGCGGTGTATAGTGACAGATGCCGCTGGTATACAGAGTGCTGTGTATACAGGGGAGTAGAAATAGAATCTTTAGCGGTGTATAGTGACAGATGCCGCTGGTATACAGAGGGCTGTGCATACAGTGGAGTAGAAATAGACTCTTTAGCGGTGTATAGTGACAGATACCACTGGTATACAGAGTGCTGTGCATACAGTGGAGTAGACATACAATCTTTAGCGGTGTATAGTGACAGATGCCGCTGGTATACAGAGGGCTGTGCATACAGTGGAGTAGAAATAGACTCTTTAGCGGTGTATAGTGACAGATGCCGCTGGTATACAGAGTGCTGTGCATACAGTGGAGTAGACATACAATCTTTAGCGGTGTATAGTGACAGATGCCGCTGGTATACAGAGGGCTGTGCATACAGTGGAGTAGAAATAGACTCTTTAGCGGTGTATAGTGACAGATGCCGCTGGTATACAGAGTGCTGTGCATACAGTGGAGTAGACATACAATCTTTAGCGGTGTATAGTGACAGATGCCGCTGGTATACAGAGTGCTGTGCATACAGTGGAGTAGAAATAGACTCTTTAGCGGTGTATAGTGACAGATGCCGCTGGTATACAGAGTGCTGTGCATACAGTGGAGTAGACATACAATCTTTAGCGGTGTATAGTGACAGATGCCGCTGGTATACAGAGGGCTGTGCACACAGTGGAGTAGACATAGACTCTTTAGCGGTGTATAGTGACAGATGCCGCTGGTATACAGAGTGCTGTGCATACAGTGGAGTAGACATACAATCTTTAGCGGTGTATAGTGACAGATGCCGCTGGTATACAGAGGACTGTGCATACAGTGGAGTAGACATACAATCTTTAGCGGTGTATAGTGACAGATGCCGCTGGTATACAGAGTGCTGTGCACACAGTGGAGTAGACATAGACTCTTTAGCGGTGTATAGTGACAGATGCCGCTGGTATACAGAGTGCTGTGCATACAGTGGAGTAGACATACAATCTTTAGCGGTGTATAGTGACAGATGCCGCTGGTATACAGAGGGCTGTGCATACAGTGGAGTAGACATACAATCTTTAGCGGTGTATAGTGACAGATGCCGCTGGTATACAGAGTGCTGTGCATACAGTGGAGTAGACATAGACTCTGTAGCGGTGTATAGTGACAGATGCCGCTGGTATACAGAGTGCTGTGCATACAGTGGAGTAGACATACAATCTTTAGCGGTGTATAGTGACAGATGCCGCTGGTATACAGAGTGCTGTGCATACAGTGGAGTAGACATAGACTCTGTAGCGGTGTATAGTGACAGATGCCGCTGGTATACAGAGTGCTGTGCATACAGTGGAGTAGACATACAATCTTTAGCGGTGTATAGTGACAGATGCCGCTGGTATACAGAGTGCTGTGCATACAGTGGAGTAGACATACAATCTTTAGCGGTGTATAGTGACAGATGCCGCTGGTATACAGAGTGCTGTGCATACAGTGGAGTAGACATACAATCTTTAGCGGTGTATAGTGACAGATGCCGCTGGTATACAGAGTGCTGTGCATACAGTGGAGTAGACATACAATCTTTAGCGGTGTATAGTGACAGATGCCGCTGGTATACAGAGTGCTGTGCATACAGTGGAGTAGACATACAATCTGTAGCGGTGTATAGTTACAGATGCCGCTGGTATACAGAGTGCTGTGCATACAGTGGAGTAGACATAGACTCTTTAGCGGTGTATAGTGACAGATGCCGCTGGTATACAGAGTGCTGTGCATACAGTGGAGTAGACATACAATCTTTAGCGGTGTATAGTGACAGATGCCGCTGGTATACAGAGTGCTGTGCACACAGTGGAGTAGACATAGACTCTTTAGCGGTGTATAGTGACAGATGCCGCTGGTATACAGAGTGCTGTGCATACAGTGGAGTAGACATACAATCTTTAGCGGTGTATAGTGACAGATGCCGCTGGTATACAGAGTGTTGTGCATACAGTGGAGTAGACATACAATCTTTAGCGGTGTATAGTGACAGATGCCGCTGGTATACAGAGTGCTGTGCATACAGTGGAGTAGACATAGACTCTGTAGCGGTGTATAGTGACAGATGCCGCTGGTATACAGAGGGCTGTGCATACAGTGGAGTAGACATACAATCTTTAGCGGTGTAGTGACAGATGCCGCTGGTATACAGAGTGCTGTGCATACAGTGGAGTAGACATAGACTCTGTAGCGGTGTATAGTGACAGATGCCGCTGGTATACAGAGTGCTGTGCATACAGTGGAGTAGACATACAATCTGTAGCGGTGTATAGTGACAGATGCCGCTGGTATACAGAGTGCTGTGCATACAGTGGAGTAGACATACAATCTGTAGCGGTGTATAGTTACAGATGCCGCTGGTATACAGAGTGCTGTGCATACAGTGGAGTAGACATACAATCTGTAGCGGTGTATAGTGACAGATGCCGCTGGTATACAGAGGGCTGTGCATACAGAGGTGTATTTCCCATTAGGCCCGGGCCTAGGGCGGCAACATTTTGGAGTAGCAAAAATGCTCGCTCCCACACACAGCCGCCGCGCTCATGGGCCCATCGGGCACTTGCCTGTGACAGCCGCCTCCTTGCTGCCGCCCTCCTTCTCGTTCCGAATCGCCGCTTCAAATGACGCCGGGGACGTCACCAACGTGCCGTCTCGTTGCCCTGGCAAACGTGACATCAAATAACGTCATGACGCCGCGTTGCTGTGGCAACGAGACGCCGTGGGAGGTCGCGGCGAGTCGGAAGGCGGGCGGGCGGCAGCAAGGAGGCGGGCGCCACCTGCAAGTGCCACGGGGCGGCGGATCTTCCAGTCCCCGCCGGTGCTGCGCGCCTCGGCTGCTGCAAATGGAATTCTTGGCTCGGAAGGCGATTTAGAAAGATACACTGCTGCCTGGCTCCTATTTGTGTAGCAGAAGCCAATTGTGTAACTGTGCTGCGGGACGGGTCTCTCCCGTGCATGTACATGACTTCAGTAGCTCTATTTGCTTGGTTAGCTGCTCAAATGGTGTTATTGTGATGTTACCAGCAGTACGTGTCCGTGGCTGGTTTCATACCCCGCTGTCACTGCCGTTGTTACCCCATTCATCACCGGGAATCTGAATGTTTCCCCCTTTAGTGCCTGTGCCGTTGTTTTTGTGTTTGATGAATGAAGAGGGAGGGAAAACTGGACAAACTGATTTAGAAGAGGCGCTGCTCCGAGTAGCGCAGGACGACGGCGGGGACCCGCAGCGCCCGGATTTAACCCCGTCTCTGCTGCGCTGAAAAATACCGGCTGTACGGTGCAGATAATCTCGTTTTACGCAGCGCTGCAATAAGATGACAAGCTTTTGGCGCAGGGATTTCCATTGTGCAATGTCTGCATGCAGCACTAAGCCCTGTATTGACATATGTATAGATCTGTATACTGTACTGTATCTCATATTGATAGATGTAGTTGGAAGTCTTTACATGGAAAGCAGTATAGATTGTATGATTTGCTGCGTAGGGTACAATAATATAAGGTAATGTATTAATATATGCAGACATACTGCTCAATATTATACATTTTAATTTGCGGTCAATGATTCAGCCGACGCAGAGATCTTCAGGACAGACATTTGTAAGCAGAAATGCATATACAGTATTTGTGTTATATTTGTGCCTTTAATTGTGTTCCACTCTAGTTTAACTCGTGGTTACATGCCCAGGACTCCTGTTGCATTGCTTAAGGCAGCAATATGGGTTAATTTATTATTTTAAATATACATTTTTTAATTACAGGTTTGAAGCAGGGGGTGTCCGGAGCTGAACCCCGTTAATTTCAGCTCCGGATACCCCCTGCTTCCAAAGATACTTATCTCCGTAGGGGGCGCCGGTATCTCTGCAGGCAGAGAAACTGTGTTCCTTAATCTAATGGCGTTTCAAATGTCCCGCGTCACACCAGGGCCAATAGCAAGCCGTGATGTCATCCGGTGCGGCTTCCTATTGGGCCGCGTGACCTGTACCTTTAAACTCCGCAGAGATACCGGCGCCCCCTACGGGAAATCAACGGGGGTTCTGCTACGGAGACCCCCTGCTTTAATCCTGTAACAAAGAAAACGTTCACCCGTACTGCTACTTTAACTCAAAAGAGAATTGTCTACACTACAGTATATTAAAAACAATAAAGGTAAAATAATTGCCTGCCATCAAAAGACTAAAATGTGGTTGCCCGACCCTTATCAAAGTTGAGCCCCAAATACAAACTGAATGGCTCTCTTGGCCATGATATATGATACTTTCTTCATCAGGGGTCTCAAACTAATTCCTCAATGGCCACCAACAGACCAGGTTTTATAGATATCCCTGCTTCAGCACAGGTGGCTTAATCAGTGGCTCAGTCAAAGACTGAGCCACTGATTGAGCCGGACAGAGACTACTCGGGCGCAATCTACGGCAGGTATTAAATTCAAGATAATGGATACTACTTTCACCAATGCCCCACTGTTCAAAACATGCCAGGGTTGAGGGCACCTGCTGCTCAACCCCACCTAGGATCAATCCGGGATCCTTAGAAATATAAAACACAGAGAAAACGCAGGGAGCACAGGGCCAGAGAGCAGAATCCGTGTATGAGTAAATACAGGTAAATAACCAGGGGCAGGCTGCTGAATTGTGCCCCGCCCCTTACGCCACACTGCAGTGCACAGGGGTTGCTTGACCACGGACAATGCACTTACTGTGTGATCCGGAGACGGGGAGTAGAATCAGAAGTAAAAACACTTACACGGCCATGTGTAAGTGGCACACATGTCAATGGTTTCTCTCCATCTCCTCCTCACTCCTAATCCCAGTCGTCTGGATATTCTTATCTTCAGATCCTATTAGATAACAATCCTTGTGCCCCTTCGTTTTGGGGTGCACCCCCACCGATGGTGTTGAGGCCAGAAATGAGTGTTAGATTATAATAAAAACTTTAATAACATAAAAAATCCAAACTCACATTCACAAAGAGTCCAAGCGGTGACCGCTTCATGTCCGTGCCGACCGCGACACTACAACGTCCCTGCTCCCGCGTCCGGTACACAGCTGAGACGCAAGCAGCACAGACTCCTACGGTGGCCTCCCTGGGACAGTAGACTGATTGAGCCACCTGTGCTGAAGCAGGGATATCCATAAAACCTGGCCTGTTGGTGGCCCTTGAGGACCGAGTTTGAGACCAATGTGCTACATGCCACATGGTCAAGAGGGATTCCTGGCTCCAAACGAAACAGTCGGTGAGATAATCCAAAGAACATTTCCAGCAGTAAACCAGAAGAGGAACGGGCGTCGTGCGTCTCCCGTCTCCCATCCTGGAGTTACTAACACGGAGTCCCCAGGCAGACACAATCACTGGTGTGTGGAGCCGCGATGCGCCGGGTGCAGGAGCAGCTTTTGCGCTGTTAATGAAAGTTCTCGGTGAGTGACTGTAGTCTGAGCCGGTGCTTTTAGTGACATTAGCCACAGCCTCATAAACAACAGGCTTCTCTGTTTCCTTGTTACAGCTGCAGACCAAGCGATATCCTACATGTGTGTATTTTTTATAATAAATCGGTTCTGTACTATGAGAAAATACTTTTTAAAACAACTCTGAATTACATTTTTATGTATTATAATGTAACAAGCCTTTTTTGTTTCTATAGTAACCATTTACAAAGCCACATCCCCTTCCTCTTCTGAAACAGGTTCTGGCACACCCCTTTTTGAGCCCCGTCCTCTCTCTAGCAGTGCACCAATTGTATCTAGTGACTGCCTGGTCACATGATCTCCCCCACAGAACTTTGTATCTTTGGTCCTCTCCTGCTGCACTGACAGCCATTTAGTGAACCCCCGAGCCGAATCTTCGCCGATCGATCACAGGAGAACGGATCAATCGGCAACTTATCTAATTACTTATTGTGTGGGTTGTATTGATGAACAAATTAAAGGGAACATATATATATATTTTTTAAACGGCAGCTTGGACTGCTGCTTTAAGGACCACATCTGGTCTTGGAGGGGTTAATAAAGAAAAGATATACATGAGTTAAGAACGGCACATACGTCTAACAGTGCAAACATAAGATTAAGAGTCCATGTTGGATGCTGGAAGAAGTGAAGCACTTTTCTGTAGCACATTCGAGAGATATAGGGGTTAAGTACTTTATTTTAACATTTGTGTAGCGTCAAAAATATCAGTGATACAAATACAAACCCTCCTAAAATGTGCGTCGTACATATGACGTATACAGTAATTCGCTGTCTGAAATTATTTCCCACGTTTGCGTTCATGTTTAATAGCTGATATTTCTTATTTAGAACTAGTATTAGTATATACAAAGGATTAGCGTAATATTATTTACAATGCATGTATCTGATTGATTCGCACTCCCTCCCTGCGCAGTGTAATATCCCTTTAAGACATTAGGCATTCCTGTGCTGCCGTGTATCTCTTGGAACGCACGGTGTGGTGCGTCCCAACGACCGGAAGTGGCGCCACCGAGAAAAACACACACAGATGATTAAGTGTGATCAGATGGCCTATTTTATCCCGTGAGTATTCACTAGCTCGGTAACCCTGAGGAAACGCCTGCGCCGCGTTGCTATTTCCTGTAAGACCGGTGTGGGAATTCAACCATTTTTCTGATGATGCTGTTTCTGTATTGTTTTATTTAATTTGGATGAAACAAATTATTTTTGCATTAGTTTGTGTTGATTTTACTTTTTGAGTGCCGGTCCAACGCTCTTCTTGTATATTATTTATAACAGCCATACTGTTAAAATCATACAGATTGTGCGACGTCAAATTTTAGGGGTTGATCCATAGCAATTTCATTCTGCGCTAACACTATTAGCAGTGAAAACTTTGTAATGGAGGAAGCACACAGGAGCCTTTGTATGTAAGCAAACTTACTGTGTATTTTAAGTATAACATTAGAACAGATACAGGCGTAGCGTTTCAGGACCAGTTGTCCTTTCCTCAGACCATACACCTTAATAAACAGTGAACAAAAGCACATATATATATACTGTACCCCTAGAGGTATTATACTATTAGCTGCTTTTTAGGGTTACAGCAAGTTGAACTTGGCAGATGATTTGATGCTCTTTTAATAGATTTTGTGGCGTACAAAAATATAATTAGTTAGTACAGTACGTACCATTAACATCTGTACGCCAAACGCAGTCCAAAACAATTTTGTGCTATAAAAAGCCATGCTTACAAAAGGTGAAATAACGCTATAAAATGTCATCGTTTTCTACTAGTGCATTCTGAATATATATATATCTGTAAGAATATAGCAAGTAATTTACAGATATAACCAAAAGCGGTTTCACGAAGATCCAGCAAGCTGACGATTTCCACAAGAACTGGGTCCAAATTCTCTCTCTTCAACGCCGTTCGATTTGGACTTTTGCTTCAACGTTTTCCCTCTAAAGAAATGGGGGGATTACGGACTGTAAGAGGTGGTTGTTGAGTAGAGAATGGATTGTGAATTCCAACACGTGTCAAGGATTAGGATTTAGGCACTTGTGCACGCACACGAGAAGTCTGTGTACTTCCAGGGAACGGCTAACTTCAATGTTTCCATTTTACAGAATATACATATATATATCTATCTCAAGAGGATGTCAAGAGCAGCTGGAGAGAACGCTAGCAAGTTGCAGATAAGTGGGAAGCAAACGTCTTGGCAGAGACGAAAACACTTCTCTGAAATGAAATGCTTGCATCTTAAACACACCACTTTCAGATTCACAATGCACGTGTATACTATGTATATTCAACTGAACGTCAAGCACCGCTGGTATTCAATTCAGCACTAAACACAACGCAGGACTGTAAGTTCCTCAACCCAGTGCGACAATGCTCCCCACCCAGGAGCTCGCGAGGGGTTAGTTAAGTGGCAAAATGTGTGCTTGCTCTTATACTGTGATTGTGTAGTGAACTTTAGATTAGTCCACGAGTCCGGTGCTCAGGAAATGGATGTAAAGTGCCATATAGCTATGCTCCTTAAGGTATACAGTCTCTGTGATACCTGTGAAGTTATAATGTGCTAATGCCGGTAATAGCATAGTAATTTCTCTATACCCCACTTCAATACAGAGGAGGGAGGGAGGGATATAGCGGAGGTAAGTGACCCGTGAATACAACAGTAGCAGGATCACTGACAACTGGCTATGCAGGTAAGCACTAAAAATGTTGTTTTTCTACTTTGTGGAATCCCCATCTGCTCTTATACTGTATTTATCTTATTAGTTTTTACCAATTAGAGCTGTATACTTTGATTCTGAGCCTGTCAAAGGTCCGTGCACTTAGTAAAGCACCAAACCGCGGGAGATTCCAAAGTCACGACCCACAATACCTTGCGTTCCCACTGCCTTGCATTGTGGGGCGGGACTCTGGAAGTGGTAGGGACAATTTACACTGACACAATCCAGTCCTTGCAACAGACAAATAAAATGCACACAGAAAGACCAAAGGAACCGTGTTATGAACGGTGTGTTTGAAATATTTCCGAAACCTTGGCTTAAAGCTGCAGACCAAGCAATATCCTACATGTGGTTTGTTTTTTTGTTTTTTGTTTTTTAATAAATCAGTTCTGTACTATGAGAAAATACTTGTAGCATTTTGTCATTCTGAATGACATTTTTATGTATTATAATGTAACAAGCCTTTTTAAATTCTATAGCAACCATTCACAAAGTCACATCCCCTTCCTCTTCTGAAACAGGCTCTGCCACACCCCTTTTTGAGCCCCGCCCTCTCTCTAGCAGCGTTCCAATGGTATCTAGTGACTGCCTGGTCACATGATCTTCCCCACAGAACTTTGCGTCTTTGATCCTCTTCTGCTGCACTGACAGCCATTTAGTGAACCCCCGAGCCAAATCTTCGCCGATCGATCACAGGAGAACGGATCGATCAGCAACTTAGCTAATTACTTATAATTGTGTGGATTGCATTGCTGCACATATTAAAGGGGGGGGGGGGAGAATTTTTTTTTTTTAAACGGCAGATCGGACGGCAGCTTTAAATGTGCTCTTGGCAGAGGTGTTAGGTATCACCAGGAAGTAATAGTCCCCACTCCCAGCAGCATTCATCTAAATTACCAGGCAAGATCAACCGGTATCCACTGACAATCCCCTATGTACCTAGATGCTGGACACATTGCGGATCAGAGATATACGCTCTCTTACAAACCTTTTAGATGCCGGACCTGATGTCATTAACGTGCATGGTTATTCTCAGATAAAAGAGAGGAAACCCTTCCACACACAGCAATATTGTAATGTATTGAGGACGAGTGCTGGCAATGGGGGCCCGGTGCCTGGGTATATTAGGCCCCCGCTTAGGGCGAACCTTCAGCCTCGTGCCCCTCTTCCCCCCCCCCCCTTACAATGACATTTTGAAAATTAATATTGTGCATTTTACAGATCCTGCAGTTATAATTACACATTTATTTTACATTAAAAAGGAAAATATTATATTGATTTTACATTCACATTGTACTGGGGGGGCATAGTTATGTGCCTGGGGGGGCATAGTTATGTGCCTGGGGGGGGGGCATAGTTATGTGCCTGGGGGGGGGCATAGTTATCTGCCTGGGGGGGCATAGTTATGTGCCTGGGGGGGCATAGTTATGTGCCTGGGGGGCATAGTTATGTGCCTGGGGGCTATAGTTATGTGCCTGGGGGGGCATAGTTATGTGCCTGGGGGGGCATAGTTATGTGCCTGGGGGGGGCATAGTTATGTGCCTGGGGGGGGCATAGTTATCTGCCTGGGGGGGCATAGTTATGTGCCTGGGGGGGGCATAGTTATGTGCCTGGGGGGGGCATAGTTATGTGCCTGGGGGGGCATAGTTATGTGCATGGGGGGGCATAGTTATGTGCATGGGGGGGCATAGTTATGTGCCTTGGGGGGGCATAGTTATGTGCCTTGGGGGGGCATAGTTATGTGCCTTGGGGGGGCATAGTTATGTGCCTGGGGGGGGGTATAGTTACGTACCTGGGGGCTATAGTTATGTGCCTTGGGGGGCATAGTTATGTGCCTGGGGGGGGGTATAGTTACGTACCTGGGGGCTATAGTTATGTGCCTGGGGGGGCATAGTTATGTGCCGGGGGGGGGGGTATAGTTACGTACCTGGGGGCTATAGTTATGTGCCTGGGGGCTATAGTTATGTGCCTGGGGGGGGTATAGTTACGTACCTGGGGGCTATAGTTATGTGCCTGGGGGCTATAGTTATGTGCCTGGGGGGGTATAGTTACGTACCTGGGGGCTATAGTTATGTGCCTGGGGGCTATAGTTATGTGCCTGGGGGGGGTGTATAGTTACGTACCTGGGGGCATAGTTATGTGCCTGGAGGGGGGGGTATAGTTACGTACCTGGGGGCATAATTATGTGCCTGGGGGGGGGAAAGTTACGTACCTGGGGGCATAGTTATGTGCCTGGGGGGGTATAGTTATGTACCTGGGGGCTATAGTTATGTGCCTGGGGGGGGGGCATAGAATCAACCACTGGTTCCTGAGATACTTACCAGTGTAGTTACCGTTGTTACTTCCTGGCTTTTAAAGGGACTTTAAATTGCCATCCAATAGGAAGCCACAACCGATGATGTTGCAGCTTCCTATTGGCCTGGGATTTGTAAGCCATTTTGTTTCCCCTGACAGAGATATAAACCCAGTTTCTTTACTGGTAAGTATCTGGGGAAACCAGGGTGGGTGGGGTCCCCCGGTGCTGAAAATAGGGGTGTTTGGCTCAGGTTCCCACCCTGTAAAAAAAATTGGGGCTAAAAAACTGTAATTGTAGGAGGAACTAAGTTGATGAATCTGGGCCCGTGTTTTTTTAGGGGGGTTTTACAGATCCGCCCCGTGTGACCCTCCCAGACATTTGGTCCGTTGAAGATACATCTGAGATCATAATGATACATTTCCATTTACAACGTTGGGACTTCCCAAGCTCTCAAACCTGGAACTCCTGCTCGGAACCATCCTGGGGAATCCTTCCCGTCCAAGATCTCGTCAGCCTTAATTGGAACAGTTCTCTTTAACCAGCTGGCAAAGGAAGAGGGCTGCTGACCAATGGGATCTTCAGAAGAGACAACATTTCTCTGGACACAAAGCTCTTTCTGTATCAAATAAGAAGGTAAAAACATTAGCTTTCCAGCTTGCATATTAGTGTATATAAATAACACGTCCGATCAATTACATTTGGCAAAGCAAACACTGAGTTCTTCAAATGATCTAAGGATACAGTAATGTACCTATCCATTCAATCAAAGTCCACATAACTGCAGCTAATTCTGCACATTGTAACGGTATAATACATAGTAATGCAACTTTATTGTATTTATTTAATAGTTCTGTTTTTTTGATTGAGGTCGTGGTGTCTCCTTAAGGAAAAATATGGATGTGCTGCTAAGATAATAATGCAGAACGATATTATATAAGGGATCCTTTTCAAGTCATGCACAAAGCAATTATTAAAACGCATTTAAGATCATGTCTGCAGACTAGAAAGAACAGAGATGTCACAGACAATGAAAGGAGTGACATATTATTACTGTGCTGGTTAAGCATCTCACTTGTAAGCTCAACTACTCCATAAAACATAACCCAACATACCGCAGTGCTGTGTAGTGGTAAAACTAGACATAATGTACTGTACACATACATTTTCTTGTAATCTATCCATGATGATCGTAAATTGCTACAAAAATAGCAAGACGTGATCAATGTGAGACGATGTACATAGATTTCTAAACATTCTGTAAATTAGGAATTGGCTCAGTCAGATTAAGATGGAGCGGTGATTTGTTTTTGTTTTGGCTCCACTAGCCCCTCCACTACTCAATGGGCTCAAGGACAGAAGTGTGCTAGGCATGGCACTGACCAACATGGAACTGTAAGACTGGACATGGCACTGACCAACCAACATGGAACTGTAAGTTCCCACAGCCACCGGCCCACCCCGCAGCAACCCCCCCCCCCCCCGCAGCAACGCCCCCCGTAGCAGCCACCAGCCCCCCCCCCCCCCCCCCGCAGCAACGCCCCCCCCCTCTGCAGTCACCGGCCCTCCCGCAGCACCAGCCCCCCTATAACAATGGCCGCCCCTTCGCAGCCACCGGCTCAACCCCCATCCCGCAGCCACCGGCCCACCCCCAGCCACCGGGCCTGACCTGAGACCATCCACAAGGTAAGTCTGATTTAATTTGTATTGGGGGTGTATATTTTATATGTATGGGGGGGGGGGGGGGCGGTTGGGGTATATTTTTATATGTATTGGGGGGGATGAGGATATATTTTTTTTATATGTATTGGGGGGGCTTGGGGGAATTTTTATATGTATTGGGGGGGATGAGGGTATATATTTTTTATATGTATTGGGGGGCTTGGGGGTATTTTTATATGTATTGGGGGGCTTGGGATATTTTTATATGTCTTGAAGTAGGAAAAAGTGTATTAGTAACAGGGCACAAATTTACAACGTTTCGGTCCCAAGAAACGGGACCTTCCTCAGGGTGGTGCAATGTGAGAAAGACAACACATGTCCATTATATACCCCTCCACCTAAAGTGACAATCAAACAATAATTCAATTAACTCTATATTGATTAGAGCAGGTCAAAGCCTCTCAAACCTGTCCAGGTGTGCTCACTGGTGTGCTGCAGCCGCCACTGTGGAACGGGGTGTATTGCCAGTCATAACGCATGGATCGCTGCACTTGCACGGGTAATTGATTGCCTCACCCGTTTGGTTGCCTAGCAACCTGACTGAGCGCCCCGTAATAATCCCGATCGGACATCACTGCAAAATGCTCAAAGAACTAGATTGGTCATCACTAGAGTCTAGGCGCAAAGTTCACCTTTCCTGTCTCACCCTCAAATACTTTCTGGGTAAGCTACCCAGCTACCTGAACAAGCTCCTCACCCCTACCACATGCAGCACTTATCACCTGAGATCAGACTCCAAAAGACTGTTCATGGTCCCAAGGCTCAACAAAGTATCCGGCCAGGGCCGCCAACAGTGGGGGGCCTGCCAGGGCTGGTGTACCGGGCCCGCTGGCTGGGGGCAGGGGGGGCCCGGCCAGCACTGCAAATTTCCCCAGACCTCTGGCCAGGCCCTGCTGCCGGTCGCGGCCGGGCCCCGGCTCTCAGCTGCCGGTAAGCTTATTCTTCTCTGTATCCCAGGCCGCAGAGCTTCCACTGCCGGCGCGCGACGGGGCTCTCTGACGTCAGTGCGCCAGTAGTAAGCTTGGCCCAGCTTCTGGCGCGCCGCGCTCTGACATTAAAGAGCCCCATCGCGCGCTGGCAGTGAAAGATCGGCGACGTGGGAGAAAGGAGAGGCTTACAGGCAGCTGAGAGCCGGGCCCCCCCCAGCCAGCGGAGCCCGCAGACGCCGGGTCTGACCCAAGGCAGGTCTGTATTTTTATATGTATTGGGGGGATTGGGGGTATTTTTTATATGTATTGAGGGGCTTGGGGGTATTTTTATATGGGTTGGGGGGCTTGGGGGAATTTGTAGATGTATTGGGGGGCTTGGGGGTATTTTTATATGTAGTGAGGGTATTTTTATATGGGTTGGGGTATTTTTATATGTATTTGGGAGGGTTGTTTTTTTATATGTATTGTTTTATTTTTTTAATGGATTGTTCTCTTTTGTAGATGTATTGGGTTATTGGGGTCTTTTTTTAAATGCATTGGGTTCTTTTTTAAATGCATTTGAGTGAGTTTTATATGCATTTTTTAAGCCCATATTAACCCCCCCCCCCAGGCCCATACTGAACCCCCCCAGGCCTTTTGTCACATTGGATGTAGCATTGGGTATCGTTGTCTTTTGTTGAAAATATTAAAATAAACAGATTGCATTGTAATGTTTTATTTCTCCGTATTAACAATAACAAGAAAACAGTTAAGTAAAAGTTGCACTAAAATGTATTTATTTTTTCGTGGTTCGTATGGGTTGGTGGCGGGCTGCTCCTTTCATTTGTCCTGGGCCCCATAATTTCTGTTGGCGGCCGCTCCTCCTTCCCTTACCGTGCACCCCAAAACAGCCGCCACCAGTCTAAGTTCTTTCTTTACTAAAGCGGCCTCACATTTTACTCTGGTCTGTAACTGTTACATACGCCTATAATATATATTATATCTAACTGTGCATGCAATGTCTTGTATATAATGTATACCCTGCTCACTTAATGTAACCATGTATTTGTAACCATGTATTATTTGTCATCACAACTCTGTGCCCAGGACATAGTGTACTTGAAAGCGAGATATAATTCTCAATGTTTCACTTCCTGGTAATTTTGGCTGCACCCGCAGGATCCTCCTCGCCTGAAACGATTTCCCCGTACTTTGCAACTTTACTTCCTGGTAAAACATTTGTTGAATAAATAAATACCCCGCGGGCACAGGAGTACATTCAACCCTTGATTACTTTCCATACCATACACAGTATGGACCCCAAATGACCTCGTATCTGTCCATTGTACAGTAACCATATATTCCCTTTGATACATTATTGTTACATTTAAACAAAAGGTTGTTCATTCCCCCCCCCCCCCATTAACAGAGCCAGAGATTAAAATAAAAATAAGATTTTCTCCAATCATACATGCCAATAAAAAAATCCCCAAATGATAAATGGGATATTAGGGGGATAGCATTTGTTAACTTTTATTTTGACGTACATCTAAAAGGTAAGATTTCAATAGAAACTACACAGCACTGCATAGCACTTGGGAGAAAATAACGTTTTCCTTGTAGTAAAAAATAAGGAACAACTTGTAAAACAAGTCCAAACTAGACTGACAAGTCCAAAATGACAAGCCGCGGACGCTTCTCAGAAAAAGGCGAGCAATTAATAGTTGCTTTGGAAGTTCTAATGTGATCCTGAAAAAAAAAAGTTTCAACCTACAATAATACATTCTTTATTATGTTGAATGTTTATACCATTCTTTCTATTGCTAAAAATGTCCTGTGTCTTACTATAAATACATTGATTTTTTTGTATTTAATATAGGTCCTGCTGTATAAAGGGATTATCTAAAAAATATTGTCTTTTTTCCCTTTCGTCACAAAGATGCTGGAGCACTTTGTGTGTAACATTTCAGTTGTGCTATAGGAAATGTGTGTGTATTCCAGGGCATATTGGTGTATAAATGCATATTCCATGGAAAGTGTTTGTTTGCATTATTTACACATACATATCTACACGCCTATAACATATATTATCTCTAACAGTGCATGCAATGTCTTGTATATAATGTATACCCTGCTCACTTTTGTAACTATGTATTTGTCATCTTTGCCCAGGACATACGTGAAAACGAGAGGTAACTCAATGTATTACTTCCTGGTAAAACATTTTAGAAATAAAATAAATAAGTCTCACATTTATTTCCTGATATCCAAGCCTTAATTAAACTAGGGATGTAGGAAACATTTATCAATAAGCAGTTATGCATACTATGCACTGACAGCCCGAAACAGGGTAAAGCTAGTACACATTGCATCAGCTCCTGTACACCGCATGTTGTGCACTTATTTGCTAAAATGAAAATAACCCACATTTTCCAATGTACTTCCATTTGACATTCCTTTAGTGAGATCTCACAGGATCTGCAGGAACAGGGCTTACTTTAGGGGCTGCTCCCAACATTGCAGCACTGCTGCTGTTTCCCCAGTCTCCTGCTGTATAGAGCAGATTATACAGTCACCGTTTCATGGGCCCAGCTCTTACCATGGAGCAAAATTACCATTTTAGTATGTCAAAAGACCCCGGAGACTCCCTGAACCCGAGACACAACTGAAGGAGCGGCTCAGTGAGTAAAGGCACTGACCGAAAACCATGGCACTGAGTTTGAGACAAGGGAGCTAGTGCAAATCCCCGTGTCAGCTTCTGCGGCAAGTCACTTTATCTCCCTGTGCCTCAGGCCCGAAAAAACACAGCTTGTAACCTCTGCAGGGCAGGGACTGTGCCTGTAACATTCCTACGTGCTGCGTACTGGAATTGGGAAGCGCTTTGAGTCCTATTGGGAGAAAAGCGCTATATTAAATAAAGTTATTATTATTAAAGTTATATAATATAACATTTTAAACAATAGGCAAAATGCAGTTTGCTATAACGAATTCTAATTTCTCTGTGTTATGTGTACAGGACAACGCAAGGTCTTCTTAGCAAGTCCCATCAGCTGTACATATATTTATATATCTATTTATTTACACGGAATAATGCAGCCATTTCCTATGTCCTGTTCCCCACAACTTATTATTTAGCATTGTTGGAACTTTTCCGTTACCATTTTAAATAAAATGCACCCAAAATAATAATAATAATAATAATAATGAGTGTGCTGAATCGGTGTAATGATTAGGAGAACCTCCAGCATCGTCAGACCCCATACACACGCCGTCCTGAATACTATGCTGCTGACCATTGCATAATTCATCACTGATGCAATCTACCTGTCAGGAGCTATAACACACGTCTGTCAGAGCCCCTCACACATACTGTACTTCACACAAACGCAGAATCACGCGCGCTGCATCACTCCCCTCACCGCGGCCTCTGTTCTTTTATGCCTACTATGAAAATGCTAAATGAATGCAGATAAATTCTTCAAAACCTGCCCCTTAAATAATATATGTCCCACTGCAGTGTCACTGAAAGAGAGGGGGGCGGTGCTGATTTGCAGCAGGGCGCAGGGAGCGCAGCACTTCTGTTTGCCTGACCTATTTTGCTCGACTGTCTGGATTTGATTAAGTATTGAATACCCCCATAGATTACAGGGCGGCCACACGCAAGCAGGGAAACAGAAAGCCACAGGCGGAAGGGGGGAAAAATGATTAGACTCACAGTTCCCGTGTCACCCCTTTAACAAGCAGGATGCTTTGTAGATGCAGATTAGTTGTGCATAGCGGTCTTCTGACTCGGAGTATCGATCAACACTCCTTGGAATCCGGGCTAAAGAGGGAGAGAGGGACATTACCGCTTGTGGCAGTATCCATACAGTATGAATTAGCTATGAGCTGCTAAGGAATTATATCTGAATACATAATGATTTCTTTTTTTTCTCACAAGGATGGCCTTTTGCGGGGCTGGGGACAGGCAATGCGTTGGAATAGCAATTAGTGTGCAACCAGGAGACATCTTCCTGCGACATTGTGAGAAACAAGTCAGAAACGGTGCACCTGAGCACCCCGAGAGGAAATGGCAGAGTATCGGGGGGTTTTAAACAATGTTTGAAAAACTTAAACAATCTTCCTTTGTTCTCAGACACAGCAGCCACTCTGACTGGGGGGAAATGCTGCCTACTCCACCTTAGTGGTTAGGTGATCATATCCACTCACACCATCTTCTTTGTCAAACGAGCAGCTAGAAAGAGAGAGGATGGACACGGAAGGGGAATACATATTTGCAGAAATCTCCAGGATAATCTTTCACCGATATTTTTTTTGTCTATTTTGGAAGGGGTTAATTGTCTAGTTTGAGCCATTGGTTCCATTTGGCCCTATGCTAGATTACACATTTTATTGAAGGTTAGTTATTCTCATCATTTAACGGAGGTCAGTGAAATGCAATGATCCCAAGGCTGCCGCAATCAGGGCACAATATGAACAACATGTTATCTAAACATTGCAATGGTGGACATTTCTTAACCCCAGAAAAAATGAACATACTGTATATTTTGGAAAATATAGGGTAAAAGTGATGCGACTTTGATACAGAACCAGTGTAATTTTGATTGGCTGACTATTAAAATGTTCCTGGTTCATCCACTGTCAGTTATAAAACTAATGTATGTGTGTCTTTGTTTATATAGCGCCATTAATGTACATAGCGCGTCACAGCAGTAATATATGTGACAGTGATATAAATAATAAATAACACATAAAAGGGAGAAGTGCTTCAGACATAAAAGTAACATTTACTAAAAGGAGTCCCTGCTCCGAAGAGCTTACAATCTAATTAGTTGGTGGGAAGAACATACAGAGACAGTAGGAGGGCGTTCTGGTAAGTGCGTCTGCAGGGGGCCAAGGTTTATGTATGAGGTGTTAATTATCAGCCATTGAGCTATTCATATGCTTCCTTAAACAAGTGTGTTTTAAGGTGGGTCCTAAAGGTGGATAGAGAGGGTGATAGTCGGGTATTGAGGGGAAGGGCATTCCAGAGGTGTGGGGCAGTCAGTGAGAAAGGTTTAAGGCGGGAGAGGGATTTAGATACAAACAGGGTAGAGAGAAGGCATCGTTGAGCAGAATACAAGAGTCGGGATGGTGTATAGCGAGAAATTAGGGCTGAGATGTAAGGAGGATCAGAAGAGTGTAAAGCTTTAAAAATGAGGAGGAGAATTGAGTGAGAGATGCGGGATTTGATTGGAAGCCAGGAGAAGGATTTCATGAGGGGAGATGCTGAGACAGATTTCGGAAAGATTAGAGTGATTCTGGCAGCAGCGTTTAGGATAGATTGTAGGGGAGACAGGAGAGAGGCAGGAAGGCCGGACAGCAGGAGGTTACAGTAATCAAGACGGGAGAGAATGAGGGCCTGAGTCAGAGTTTTTGCTATCGAGCAACAGAGGAAAGGTGTATCTTGGTAATATTGCGGAGGAAAAAACGACAGTTTTTTGCTACCTTTTGAATGTGAGAAGAGAATGTGAGAGAGGAGTCGCGTGTGACCCCTAGGCAGCGTGCATGGGCTACTGGGTGAATTATGGCACTTCCAACAGTAATGTGGAAGGAGGTAGTAGGGCCAGGTTTGGGAGGAAGTATGAAGTGCTCTGTTTTTGCCATGTTAAATTTAAGTCGGTGGAGGGCCATCTAGGATGATATACAGTAGCCCAGAGACATTCAGTTAACAATTTGTTTGCGATGACAAGTCAGTACAAAAAGTGCATGTTTCACTATATCAATTCTTTGTCCAAACAACTGCAGTGGGGGGGGAGGGGGGATTATGGGGGAGAAATAACTGCAGTGTGTGGGATTATGGAGGATTGCAGTGTGGGGGATTATGGGGGAGAAATAACTGCAGTGTGGGGGATTATGGAGGAGAAATAACTGCAGTGTGGGGGGATTATGGAGGAGAAATAACTGCAGTGTGGGGGGATTATGGAGGAGAAATAACTGCAGTGGGGGGGGATTATGGAGGATTGCAGTGTGGGTGATTATGGAGGATTGCAGTGTGGGAGATTATGGAGGATTGCAGTGCGGGGGATTATGGGGGAGAAATAACTGCAGTGTGGGGGATTATGGAGGAGAAATAGCTGCAGTGTGGGGGGATTATGGAGGAGAAATAACTGCAGTGTGGGGGTTTATGGAGGAGAAATAACTGCAGTGTGGGGGATTATGGAGGAGAAATAACTGCAGTGTGGGGGGGATTATGGAGGAGAAATAGCTGCAGTGTGGGGGGATTATGGAGGAGAAATAACTGCAGTGTGGGGGGGGGATTATGGAGGAGAAATAACTGCAGTGTGGGGGAGATTATGGAGGAGAAATAATGCAGTGTGAGGGGGATTATGGGGGAGAAATAACTGCAGTGTGAGGGGGATTATGGAAGAGACGTAACTGCAGTGTGGGGGATTATGGAGGAGAAAGAGCTGCAGTGGGGGGGGGTTATGGAGGAGAAATAACTGCAGTGTGGGGGGGGGGATTATGGGGGAGAAATAACTGCAGTGTGGGGGGGGGGGGATTATGGGGGAGAAATAACTGCAGTGTGGGGGGATTATGGAGGAGAAATAACTGCAGTGTGGGGGGGATTATGGAGGAGAAATAACTGCAGTGTGTGGGGGATTATGGAGGAGAAATAACTGCAGTGGGGGGGGGGTTATGGGGGAGAAATAACTGCAGTGGGGGGGTTATGGGGGAGAAATAACTGCAGTGTGTGGGGGATTATGGAGGAGAAATAACTGCAGTGTGGGGGATTATGGGGGAGAAATAACTGCAGTGTGGGGGGATTATGGAGGAGAAATAACTGCAGTGTGGGGGGGGGGATTATGGGGGAGAAATAACTGCAGTGTGGGGGGGTGATTATGGGGGAGAAATAACTGCAGTGTGGGGGGATTATGGAGGAGAAATAACTGCAGTGTGGGGGGGGATTATGGAGGAGAAATAACTGCAGTGTGTGGGGGGGGATTATGGGGGAGAAATAACTGCAGTGTGGGGGGATTATGGAGGAGAAATAACTGCAGTGTGGGGGGGGGATTATGGAGGAGAAATAACTGAAGTGTGGGGGGGGGATTATGGGGGAGAAATAACTGCAGTGGGGGGGGGATTATGGAGGAGAAATAACTGCAGTGTGGGGGGGATTATGGAGGAGAAATAACTGCAGTGTGGGGGGGGATTATGGAGGAGAAATAACTGCAGTGTGGGGGGGGGATTATGGGGGAGACATAACTGCAGTGTGGGGGGGGGGATTATGGATGAGAAATAACTGCAGTGTGGGGGGGGGATTATGGAGGAGAAATAACTGCAGTGTGGGGGGGGGGATTATGGAGGAGAAATAACTGCAGTGTGGGGGGGATTATGGAGGAGAAATAACTGCAGTGTGGGGGGGGATTATGGAGGAGAAATAACTGCAGTGTGGGGGGGGGGATTATGGGGGAGACATAACTGCAGTGTGGGGGGGGGATTATGGATGAGAAATAACTGCAGTGTGGGGGGGGGATTATGGAGGAGAAATAACTGCAGTGTGGGGGGGGGGGATTATGGAGGAGAAATAACTGCAGTGTGGGGGGGGTTATGGGGGAGAAATAACTGCAGTGTGGGGGGATTATGGAGGAGAAATAACTGCAGTGGGGGGGATTATGGAGGAGAAATAACTGCAGTGTGGGGGGATTATGGGGGAGAAATAACTGCAGTGTGTGGGGGGGATTATGGGGGAGAAATAACTGCAGTGTGGGGGGATTATGGAGGAGAAATAACTGCAGTGTGGGGGGATTATGGAGGAGAAATAACTGCAGTGGGGGGGATTATGGAGGAGAAATAACTGCAGTGTGGGGGGATTATGGGGGAGAAATAACTGCAGTGTGTGGGGGGGATTATGGGGGAGAAATAACTGCAGTGTGGGGGGGATTATGGGGGAGAAATAACTGCAGTGTGGGGGGGATTATGGGGGAGAAATAACTGCAGTGTGAGGGGGATTATGGGGGAGAAATAACTGCAGTGGGGGGGATTATGGAGGAGAAATAACTGCAGTGTGGGGGGGATTATGGGGGAGAAATAACTGCAGTGTGGGGGGATTATGGAGGAAAATTTGCAACACGGGCCCCTTCTTTATGTAAGAAAAATGCAAAAGCAAGCAATTTAGGGTGGGGTGCTCAGCACGTCCATCATGGTGGACCTGTAACTCCCTCCATGCAGCCCGCGGGACATCTGTCCCAGGCCCAGCAGCATAGGAGGGCCTGACCTGGCGGTTTGAACCCCGAAATTAGGCGTTGCAGGGAATTGGGGTCCTACTTCCTCTATAGGCCACCTGGGTGGGCTCCCCTCTGCCGCCGGGTAGGACCTAGGCGGACCCCCACTCCTCGCCTAACAGGTAGGGACCCAGGAGGGGGGGGGGGGGGGGGTTGCCAGGCGGCTTCTCCAAAAATACTGGACACAATGGTGAAAGGTGCAACACACTCGAGACACACACACCCCTCTCCCTGCTCTATGCTGTTTCCTCCTCTCCTTGGCCCCACCCGCAGGCTCCTGACACCTCCTGCTGGTTGGCTGCTACTGGTTAATGCAGCCAATCAGGATGGAGGAAGCTGCCCAGCCCCCTAGTAACAGCCCTGCTCTCTCCCTGCTCAGGGAAATCCCGCGTCCCCCCAAGCCGATCAGGTTACTATGTCCAGAGAGGTAATACCGGTATACACATACACGCCCAGAGAGGTAATACCGGTATACACATACACGCCCAGAGAGGTAATACCGGTATACACATACACGCCCAGAGAGGTAATACCGGTATACACATACACGCCCAGAGAGGTAATACCGGTATACACATACACGTCCCAGAGAGGTAATACCGGTATACACATACACGCCCAGAGAGGTAATACCGGTATACACATACACACCCAGAGAGATAATACCGGTATACACATACACGCCCAGAGAGGTAATACCGGTATACACATACACGCCCAGAGAGGTAATACCGGTATACACATACACGCCCAGAGAGGTAATACCGGTATACACATACACGTCCCAGAGAGGTAATACCGGTATACACATACACGCCCAGAGAGGTAATACCGGTATACACATACACACCCAGAGAGGTAATACCGGTATACACATACACGCCCAGAGAGGTAATACCGGTATACACATACACACCCAGAGAGGTAATACCGGTATACACATACACGCCCAGAGAGGTAATACCGGTATACACATACACACCCAGAGAGGTAATACCGGTATACACATACACGTCCCAGAGAGGTAATACCGGTATACACATACACGCCCAGAGAGGTAATACCGGTATACACATACACACCCAGAGAGGTAATACCGGTATACACATACACGCCCAGAGAGGTAATACCGGTATACACATACACACCCAGAGAGGTAATACCGGTATACACATACACGCCCAGAGAGGTAATACCGGTATACACATACACGCCCAGAGAGGTAATACCGGTATACACATATACGCCCAGAGAGGTAATACCGGTATACACATACACGCCCAGAGGGGTAATACCGGTATACACATACACGGCCTGAGAGGTAATACCGGTATACACATACACGCCCAGAGAGGTAATACCGGTATACACATACACGCCCAGAGAGGTAATACCGGTATACACATACACACCCAGAGAGGTAATACCGGTATACACATACATGCCCAGAGAGGTAATACCGGTATACACATACACGCCCAGAGAGGTAATACCGGTATACACATACACGCCCAGAGAGGTAATACCGGTATACACAAACACGCCCAGAGAGGTAATACCGGTATACACATACACGCCCAGAGAGGTAATACCGGTATACACATACACGCCCAGAGAGGTAATACCGGTATACACATACACACCCAGAGAGGTAATACCAGTATACACATACACGCCCAGAGAGGTAATACCGGTATACACATACTCGCCCAGAGAGGTAATACCGGTATACACATACACGCCCAGAGAGGTAATACCGGTATACACGTACACGCCCAGAGAGGTAATACCGGTATACACATACACACCCAGAGAGGTAATACCTGTATACACATACACGCCCAGAGAGGTAATACCGTATACACATACACGCCCAGAGAGGTAATACCGGTATACACATACACACCCAGAGAGGTAATACCGGTATACACATACACGCCCAGAGAAGTAATACCGGTATACACATACACGCCCAGAGAGGTAATACCGGTATACACATACACGCCCAGAGAGGTAATACCGGTATACACATACACACCCAGAGAGGTAATACCGGTATACACATACACGCCCAGAGAGGTAATACCGGTATACACATATACGCCCAGAGAGGTAATACCGGTATACACATACACGCCCAGAGAGGTAATACCGGTAAACACATACACGCCCAGAGAGGTAATACCGGTATACACATACACGTCCAGAGACGTAATACCGGTATACACATACACGCCCAGAGAGGTAATACCGGTATACACATACACGCCCAGAGAGGTAATACCGGTATACACATACACGCCCAGAGAGGTAATACCGGTATACACATACACGCCCAGAGAGGTAATACCGGTATACACATACACACCCAGAGAGGTAATACCGGTATACACATACACACCCAGAGAGGTAATACCGGTATACACATACACGCCCAGAGAGGTAATACCGGTATACACATACACACCCAGAGAGGTAATACCGGTATACACATACACGCCCAGAGAGGTAATACCGGTATACACATACACGCCCAGAGAGGTAATACCGGTATACACATATACGCCCAGAGAGGTAATACCGGTATACACATACACGCCCAGAGGGGTAATACCGGTATACACATACACGGCCTGAGAGGTAATACCGGTATACACATACACGCCCAGAGAGGTAATACCGGTATACACATACACGCCCAGAGAGGTAATACCGGTATACACATACACACCCAGAGAGGTAATACCGGTATACACATACATACACAGAGAGGTAATACCGGTATACACATTCACACCCAGAGAGGTAATACCGGTATACACATACACGCCCAGAGAGGTAATACCTGTATACACATTCACACCCAGAGAGGTAATACCGGTATACACATACAATTCCAGAGAGGTAATACCTGTATACACATTCACACCCAGAGAGGTAATACCGGTATACACATACACGCCCAGAGAGGTAATACCGGTATACACATACACGCCCAGAGAGGTAATACCGGTATACACATACACGCCCAGAGAGGTAATACCGGTATACACATACACGCCCAGAGAGGTAATACCGGTATACACATACACGCCCAGAGAGGTAATACCGGTATATACATACACGCCCAGAGAGGTAATACCAGTATATACATACACGCCCAGAGAGGTAATACCGGTATACACATACACGCCCAGAGAGGTAATACCGGTATACACATACACGCCCAGAGAGGTAATACCGGTATACACATTCACACCCAGAGAGGTAATACCGGTATACACATACACGCCCAGAGAGGTAATACCTGTATACACATTCACACCCAGAGAGGTAATACCGGTATACACATACAATTCCAGAGAGGTAATACCTGTATACACATTCACACCCAGAGAGGTAATACCGGTATACACATACACGCCCAGAGAGGTAATACCGGTATACACATACACGCCCAGAGAGGTAATACCGGTATACACATACACGCCCAGAGAGGTAATACCGGTATACACATACACGCCCAGAGAGGTAATACCGGTATATACATACACGCCCAGAGAGGTAATACCAGTATATACATACACGCCCAGAGAGGTAATACCGGTATACACATACACGCCCAGAGAGGTAATACCGGTATACACATACACGCCCAGAGAGGTAATACCGGTATACACATACACGCCCAGAGAGGTAATACCGGTATACACATACACGCCCAGAGAGGTAATACCGGTATACACATACACGCCCAGAGAGGTAATACCGGTATACACATACACGCCCAGAGAGGTAATACCGGTAAACACATACACGCCCAGAGAGGTAATACCGGTATACACATACACGCCCAGAGAGGTAATACCGGTATACACATACACGCCCAGAGAGGTAATACCGGTATACACATACACGCCCAGAGAGGTAATACCGGTATACACATACACGCCCAGAGAGGTAATACCGGTATACACATACACGCCCAGAGAGGTAATACCGGTATACACATACACGCCCAGAGAGGTAATACCGGTATACACATACACGCCCAGAGAGGTAATACCGGTATACACATACACGTCCAGAGACGTAATACCGGTATACACATACACGCCCAGAGAGGTAATACCGATATACACATACACGCCCAGAGAGGTAATACCGGTATACACATACACGCCCAGAGAGGTAATACCGGTATACACATACACACGTCCCAGAGAGGTAATACCGGTATACACATACACGCCCAGAGAGGTAATACCGGTATACACATACACGCCCAGAGAGGTAATACCGGTATACACATACACGCCCAGAGAGGTAATACCGGTATACACATACACGCCCAGAGAGGTAATACCGGTATACACATACACGCCCAGAGAGGTAATACCGGTATACACATACACGCCCAGAGAGGTAATACCGGTATACACATACACAGTGTTCGAAAAACCTATACATTTGCTCGCCGCGGGCGAGTGGATTTAACCCCCGGGCGAGTAAATATTGGCCCAAGCAGCACACGTTTGGTACTAGGTGGCGAGTAGATTTTTTGGTGTTTTGTCAACGACTGTACATACATGTCCAGAGAGGTAATACCGGTATACACATACACGCCCAGAGAGGTAATACCGGTATACACATACACGCCCAGAGAGGTAATACCGGGATACACATACACGTCCAGAGAGGTAATACCGGTATACACATACACGCCCAGAGAGGTAATACCGGTATACACATACACACCCAGAGAGGTAATACCGGTATACACATACACACCCAGAGAGGTAATACCGGTATACACATTCACACCCAGAGAGGTAATACCGGTATACACATACACGCCCAGAGAGGTAATACCTGTATACACATTCACACCCAGAGAGGTAATACCGGTATACACATACAATTCCAGAGAGGTAATACCTGTATACACATTCACACCCAGAGAGGTAATACCGGTATACACATACACGCCCAGAGAGGTAATACCGGTATACACATACACGCCCAGAGAGGTAATACCGGTATACACATACACGCCCAGAGAGGTAATACCGGTATACACATACACGCCCAGAGAGGTAATACCGGTATACACATACACGCCCAGAGAGGTAATACCGGTATATACATACACGCCCAGAGAGGTAATACCGGTATATACATACACGCCCAGAGAGGTAATACCGGTATACACATACACGCCCAGAGAGGTAATACCGGTATACACATACACGCCCAGAGAGGTAATACCGGTATACACATACACGCCCAGAGAGGTAATACCGGTATACACATACACGCCCAGAGAGGTAATACCGGTATACACATACACGCCCAGAGAGGTAATACCGGTATACACATACACGCCCAGAGAGGTAATACCGGTATACACATACACGCCCAGAGAGGTAATACCGGTATACACATACACGTCCAGAGACGTAATACCGGTATACACATACACGCCCAGAGAGGTAATACCGGTATACACATACACGCCCAGAGAGGTAATACCGGTATACACATACACGCCCAGAGAGGTAATACCGGTATACACATACACGCCCAGAGAGGTAATACCGGTATACACATACACGCCCAGAGAGGTAATACCGGTATACACATACACGCCCAGAGAGGTAATACCGGTATACACATACACGTCCAGAGACGTAATACCGGTATACACATACACGCCCAGAGAGGTAATACCGATATACACATACACGCCCAGAGAGGTAATACCGTTATACACATACACGCCCAGAGAGGTAATACCGGTATACACATACACACGTCCCAGAGAGGTAATACCGGTATACACATACACACGTCCCAGAGAGGTAATACCGGTATACACATACACGCCCAGAGAGGTAATACCGGTATACACATACACGCCCAGAGAGGTAATACCGGTATACACATACACGCCCAGAGAGGTAATACCGGTATACACATACACAGTGTTCGAAAAACCTATACATTTGCTCGCCGCGGGCGAGTGGATTTAACCCCCGGGCGAGTAAATATTGGCCCAAGCAGCACACGTTTGGTACTAGGTGGCGAGTAGATTTTTTGTGTGGCGAGTAGATTTTTTGGTGTTTTGTCAACCACTGTACATACATGTCCAGAGAGGTAATACCGGTATACACATACACGCCCAGAGAGGTAATACCGGTATACACATACACGCCCAGAGAGGTAATACCGGGATACACATACACGTCCAGAGAGGTAATACCGGTATACACATACACGCCCAGAGAGGTAATACCGGTATACACATACACGCCCAGAGAGGTAATACCGGTATACACATACACACCTAGAGAGGTAATACCGGTATATACATACACGCCCAGAGAGGTAATACCGGTACACACATACACGCCCAGAGAGGTAATACCGGTATACACATACACGCCCAGAGAGGTAATACCGGTATACACAGACACGCCCAGAGAGGTAATACCGGTATACACATACACGCCCAGAGAGGTAATACCGGTATACACATACACGCCCAGAGAGGTAATACCGGTATACACATACACGCCCAGAGAGGTAATACCGGTATACACATACACGCCCAGAGAGGTAATACGGGTATACACATACACGCCCAGAGAGGTAATACCGGTATACACATACACGCCCAGAGAGGTAATACCGGTATACACATACACGCCCAGAGAGGTAATACCGGTATACACATACACGCCCAGAGAGCTAATACCGGTATACACATACACGCCCAGAGAGGTAATACCGGTATACACATACACGCCCAGAGAGGTAATACCGGTATACACATACACGCCCAGAGAGGTAATACCAGTATACACATACACGCCCAGAGAGGTAATACCGGTATACACGCCCAGAGAGGTAATACCGGTATACACATACACGCCCAGAGAGGTAATACCGGTATACACATACACGCCCAGAGAGGTAATACCGGTATACACATACACGCCCAGAGAGCTAATACCGGTATACAGATACACGCCCAGAGAGGTAATACCGGTATACACATACACGCCCAGAGAGGTAATACCGGTATACACATACACACCCAGAGAGGTAATACCGGTATACACATACACGCCCAGAGAGGTAATACCGGTATATACATACACGCCCAGAGAGGTAATACCGGTATACACATACACGCCCAGAGAGGTAATACCGGTATACACATACACACCCAGAGAGGTAATACCGGTATACACATACACACCCAGAGAGGTAATACCGGTATATACATACACGCCCAGAGAGGTAATACCGGTATACACATACACGCCCAGAGAGGTAATACCGGTATACACGTACACGCCCAGAGAGGTAATACCGGTATACACATACACACCCAGAGAGGTAATACCGGTATACACATACATGTCCAGTATTAGCTCTCATTTTTTACTGGACAGAGCGTCCAAATACAGGACAGTCCAGTTCAATACCGGACACCTGGCAACCCTGGGGGAAAGGGGGGAGGGGGGAGGGGAGAGTGTGAGTTAGAAAGGAGGAAGAAAGATCCTAGTTACCTAAAGCCTGAGCCTCCCTGCTCTCAGGCCACCGTACCGATCTCTGTCATACAACAAGCCAATTCCACTATTCTGTACGCAGCATCTTGGAAAAGACCACTAGGGGGCGAGATTGGAAAGTAAAGAGTTGGATGGATAATGATAGGTGAAAAAAGCCAATACTATCTTGAAATAGGTCTGATAAGTGTCATATTGACTGCTTCGTATGCTATACTGTATGAAGCTGTCCATCAAGCACAGACCAGATGTAGAAACAGCACAAGAATCAGCCACTAAGTGGCAATAATTAAAAAAAACACACACACTGCAAATAAAGTGTTCAAAACACATTGAGCTATTAGCGGACGTGACACTGACCATACTGGATAATGTACATACAAATCCCTCCATGTAACCAGAAGTGCCACTGATAAAAGGGACAGTAAAATAAGGTTCCATCCAGCAGCCTGACCGGAGAATGCAGCAGGTTTGGGTCCCAGTGAGGAAGGATTCTCTGCTGTGTGAGGCCCTAAATCAGAAGGAGCCTGTAATAGGGGAGTCACTGGGCTAATGTCGGGTGCTACATTGTATATGAGTTTATGAACTGAAACAGATGCACATTTTAGAATTGGCCACGTCAGTGTCGGTTTATCAGCGACTTTGTAGAAGAAAAGTCCTACCACAGGTAACCTGATGGAATGGCTCCTCCAGTGGTGAAAGTAGATTTTTATTACGGGTACTCACACCTCCCCCCCTTGTCGGCAACCTTGCGAGTCCCACACCACTCTTTCACAGCTCCTCACTCCCCCCCCCCCCCTCCTCCTCTCCATGCATTTCTGCCCCCTCCCCCCGGCTGTCTTACTCTTCCCCTCCTCACTCTTCTTCTCCTCGACCTGCCCCCTCTCCTCACACTCTTCCCCCTCTCTTCTCACTCAATCCTTCCTCACACTCATTACCCACTCCACACACACAGAATCCCCCCCCCAACCCCCACAACAACAATTCCAAACAATACCCCCCACAATACAATACCCCCCACAATACACACAATATAATAACCCTCTCCCTGCCTTGCTGGAGGTGTAGGAAGTTGGATGTAGATAGTTAGGTGGGGGTTAAGGGTTGGTAGAGCAGAAGATCAATCACAGCTACAGGATCATAAAGATTATTGCAAAAACGTCCCCCGGACAGAAGGTAACAGGAAAGAATAACATGTTGTTAAGATGCTGGACGGAACTATCGGGTTTTCTGTGTTTCTTCACAATAAACACTTTCCTCGGTGTAAAAAGTGTTATAACAAACTATTCATTGTGGGCACCAGTCAAATGACAAGAATTAATTCAGTGAACTGACAAAGCTGACGGTAAAAGTAAATTGCAATACTATTATAACCACCGTCAAATAAGATGCCATTAAATATCTGCGGAAGTCAGACATTTTTTGTTATACTTTTGACAAGAGGAAGAAAAAGTACCCAAAATCCAGAGACGTTTAGAAAAAGAATAGCTTGGTTATAGCTACTGTCAGCCACAGATAGAAAGTCCTTCTACCTGGGGTAAGGACACACACACCTCTCGCCCATGGGGTGTACACTAGAGCAACCATTTGCAGTGGGCAGCCGGCTACGTATGCAGACTGCATCTCAGGGGGTCAATCAATTAGAACAAAAGACCAAAAGAGCTAGTGCCACGTCCAATATGTCACATCATATAGTTATATTCTTATCTGTTTTCTCATACGCAAGGATCATTTAGATACGTTTTTTGGCCATAGTATTTTAAACCTATAACCACGTCACAGTATGGCCCATCTGTGGGTCCTAACACTGCTGCACCTGCAAACGCTCTCATACCCTCTCTAATGAGGGGAGAACTGTCTGTAATATACTGGCCATTCCCAGGTGCCAAGCCAGAACTGCCATGTAAAAGGCTTCTGAGCTTACAGGGGCTGTGTGTGTGTTTGAACAACCAATTAGTTCTTCAACAAGCCTGACGCTAGGCTTCTCGGTATAGTGTTATTTTGATCTTGGCCACCTCTATGCTAGTCCCTAGATGGGTTCCCTTTCTTCCCTATACTGTAGCTAGTTACCTCGCCTTAAATAAACAACAAACTAAATCGCAAACATACTGTAACTTTAATAACTAACTGTAAAAGGGAATGGAGCTATTTATTTGAGGGATATAACTCATCCCACCTCATACCTCACACTGACTATGTATATATCCTTCCCAGTGGCGGAACAACAGTCGGATCAGCTGCACCAGGATCCCGGCTTTTAGGGGCCCATCCTCCCACGTGGGCCACCAGAACTCTGGCTGTTCTGCGGGGTGCCCATGCACTCTGTCTCCCCCCCAGGCTCTACGTGTGGAGCAAGTCAGGGGCCCATGTGGAGGGGGCACGCCTCTGCGGCCCTAACACGAAAGTTGGGCTCAACCAGATGTCGGGATTGGCTGCCTGGGTCATCTCCCTCTCCTTCCGCCGGGTAAGGCCCCAACCCTCATGCTCCATGGGGGGGGAGAGAGATAGAAGAGGGAGAGCATGGTGTGGAGGGGGCATGTGGGAATAAGCTGGTAAGATGGAGGTACAGTATGTAGGGAGGTGCTGGTGAGGAGGAGGGCATGTGGGCCTAATTCATATACTGTCAGTCTCTGGCAGGTTCCTGGGACCTCTGTGTCCAGGAAATAAAGGTGTCTTGATCTCAGCACAGCCTTTGTGCTCAACACAGTGTCTGTGTGCAGGCTTCTCTGCTCTCCTTCTATCAGCCCAAATGTGAGCTAAGGAATCTCTCCTGTGTCTCACATGAGGCTTTTTACAGAGCTCTCATTAGTCCAGGTGGAGACTAGTTAATTGAGTGGCTGCAATTAACCATCTCTCTGCTGGATTCTCAGAGCTCTGAGGCTGCTTTATTTAAACAGGGATAAGTCCCTGTTACATGGATATTGTTGGCCTTTGTGAAGTTTTGAACGAAGAAAAGATAAAGGTCTCATTGAGCTCAAAAGCGGAAACCTATTATATTACTAGAGGTACAGCAAATGGAAGAATCAGTGGCGTAGGCTTCATGATTAACAAGAGATGGAGAAATAACATGAAAGCTCGTCGGAAAGAGCAACCAGAACTGTCATGCAGGTGACAACGAGATACAGGCTTCAAATTATCCAGATGTTTCCTCCAACATCAAGTCACACAGGCAATGAAGTGGAAGACTTCAATCATGAAATCAGCATACTTAGCAAAGGAAAATGTCACCTCAAGATAATAACGGGAGATCTGAATGCAAAGATTGGTGTCCAGCAGAAAGACGAAGCATCAGTTGGTAAGTATGGTTACGACAACAGGAATAATGGCGGAGACAGAGCCGTAGAATTTGCATAATGTGAAAACTTCTACATCATCATTAATCAAGAAGTATCCAACTAGAACATGGACATGGAGTGGAACCAATGGAATAAAGAAAGAAGATGAGACGACAAGAAATGAAACAATCCCAAGGAGCAAGAACAAGAATGGAATATGCCGAGCGGTGCAAGACTGCACAAGCGTGCAACTGAAGATGTAAGAAAACGTAACTGTGATACGGTGAAAAAGACTAGTGAAGATAGCAAAAGCTTAAAGAAGACAAAGTAGCGATTTATGATTGGGAAGAAGCAAATCATCGCACTCAGACAAAACGATGGATCAGCAAGAAAAGACTGGGCGTTTATTATAAAAAGAGTTCAGCATATCTACGTAAAATTGTACGAGAACACAGATGACACATGGCCATAATCCAGCAGAGGAAGAGCGAGAAGGAACCACCGATGATGTACCATGTGTCCTTCCAGAAGAAATGGCAAAGCAATGCAATCCATGAAAAATTGGAAGGCTCCCAGGGAAGAATAAATTATAAGTTAAAGCTTGAAAGGAGCTGGGGAAGAAGTAAAGAAAATCCTTCACTTTTTACATGCTGCTTGAAGAGCAGAAAAATCCCACAACAATGGAGCAAAGCCATTGTAATCCTCATCCACAAGAAAGGAGACACACAAGACCTCAAGAACTAGACCAATCCGCCTACTTCCAATCACTTACAGCAGGCCTGCACAACATACGGCCCGCAAGCCGCATGGCACCCTGTGCGGCCCGCGACGGACCCCCTTCACCCCCATTTCCTGGTAGGGAAAGGAAGAGCGCGCTCCAGCGTAGGAGAGCGCTTCAGCAATCTGTTTGAATGTGCGCTCTCTCCTAATCCCCTAACCCCCCTTCCCCCTCAACCTGCTCCAGCAGGGGGACGCGCTCCAGCAGTGTAGCGCGACCCGGGTCTGCTGCTAGAGCGCGCTCCCCCACGCTTGTTGCCGCTAACGCCACCGCTCTTGCCGCCGACACCACCTCTCTTGCCGCCGCCAACATCATCAGGTAGGCATTGGGGGGGGGGGGGGGGGGGGGGAGGGTTCATTCATGCGGGGGGCTGCCGAAATAGAATGGCCTGTGGGGGCTGCTGAAATGACTTGGGGGGGGGGCTGCTGACATGGGATGCTGACTTGGGGGGGGAGGCTGACTTGGGGGAGGGGCTGCTGACTTGTGGGGGGATGCTGACTTGGGGGGGGGCTGCAGACATGGGATGCTGACTTGGGGGGGGCTGCTGACATGGGATGCTAACTTGGGGGGGGGCTGCTGACATGGGATGCTGACTTGGGGGGGGGGGATACTGACTTGGGGGGGGTGCTGACTTGGGGGGGGGCTGCTGACATGGGATGCTGACTTGGGGGGGGCTGCTGACATGGGATGCTGACTTGGGGGGGATGCTGACTTGGGGGGGGATGCTGACATGGATGATTAGGAAATTAGTTAATTTGAATTAAAGTATTTTAAATTTAATTTTGTTTCAAGTAAACATCGTAAATAAATGTGTTATTTAGAATAATAAATGCTGTTTTACCCGTGCGGCCCGACTCTGTTTTCCTTGTGAGGTGCAGGGGGGGGAGAGTGATGTGAGGTGCAGGGGGGGAGAGTGATGTGAGGTGCAGGGGGGGAGAGTGATGTGAGGTGCATGGGGGCAGTGATGTGAGGTGCAGGCGGGGAGAGTGATATGAGGTGCAGGGGGGTAGAGTGATGGGAGGTGCAGGGAGGGATGTGTTTTGATGTGGGGGGGGGGTTGTGTGTTTGATGTGGAGGGGGGTATGGTGTGTTTTATGTGGAGGGGGAGTATTATGTGTGTGGGTGAGGGGGAGAGATGGGGGTATTTGAGATAGATGGGGAGTATCGTAAAGGTTGATAGTGAGGCGTTCTGGGGGAGATATGAGGATGATGATGATGAGAGGTGCTGCAGGAGATGATGATGATGATGATGATGATGATGACGATGATTATTATTATTTTACCCGTGCGGCCCAAATTTTTTTTCCTTGGAGCAGTTCGGTCCTTCTCACGTTACGAGTTGTGCAGGCCTGACTTACAGGATTTTTATGAAGATACTCACAAATCGGCTGCAACAGAGCATGGACTTTGCCCGGCCTAGAGAACAAGCAGGATTTCGCAGCGGATACAACACAATGGACCACATCTAAGTCGCACAAGAAGGGATTTCCTGATGTAATGAATACGATCTACCACTCATAAGATTACGAAAAAGCATTTGATTTTGTCTGCCCATCAGCGGTTTAAAAGGCATTAAGAAGACACAGCATTGTAGAAGCATACATTTCCCTAAACCAGTAAACTTGTTGGACCAATGTGGGGAGGTGAGGCTTGCAACCGCAGTACGTGGAGGGTCATGTATGTATGTGTAGCCCTCTTCCCCCCCCCCCCCCTAAGTGAGATTGGGGTGGGTAGGTGTTTCTGACTACTCCTCTGTGTGGTGCGATACCTGTTTGGCAACCAGGAGGGCTGAGCTTCCGCCTTGGGGAACCTGGGGTATGTGTATTATGAGTAACCCTGTTACAAAGCGGGAATTGTTCCTCGCAGGACACCTACGAATAACCAGCACATCGTTTGTATAATAACCAACACCTTTACTTGTGCACACATGAACCATATAACAGCAACAGAATAACAGGTGTCTCTCTAATAGGAGACACTAATTAAGGCGTCTCACAGGACGCTCCCCCCTACACCGGGTGATCCCACCCCGTGTCCAATGATCCCCACACAATGTCCTGCACTCTTTCAGAGAGAGGATATGTGTGACTGCGCAGTCACTGATGAAACTAATTGGATTGTTGGTGCACTTGTAGATAAGGGGGTTACCTGGCGAGCACTCCAGTGCTCGGGCCTGCAACGGGCTTCACAAAGGATCAGACGAGTTCCTTCATGACATCCAGGATGGCCTCTGCAGCCACAACAAGGATATGCGCCCAACCTTCAGAATGGACACACAGCGTCTGCGGAGTCCCTAACTAACTCTGTGAACTGTGATGATGCTCGCTGTACTATAGGCCGTCCCTACAGCACAGCAACCTTGAATGGCTTCAGGGGAAAACTCCTATGGGCCTAAGGGGAACCTGTCCTATGCAAGTGGGTCCTTGACCCACTGCACCCGCACTACCTCTTCCCGTACACCCGAGTCCCCTCTGCCTCACTCCTACCTAACCCTTCGAATCCCTGCAGCAACGCACTGCAACCTTGAATGGTGATCTCGTCGCCCTCACAGCACTGACCGCTGTGACCTGACAAGAATGCACCCACGCACGAACCTAAGGGCAGGGTCCCTAACCTGGAGCCGTCCCTTTTCAATTACCCACTAACCTGATGGGGAGTTGGGGCCTATCTGGGACCTGGGGGACCTTACCTGGTACAGAAGCCACTTGCTCACTGCACCCTTCCTTCCCCTTCCTGCTCCCAGCTCCAACTAACTGCGTACTACAAGCCCACGATATGTATCTATCCCTGCCTGAGAATCCTTGGCCCTCATTGGCCACTATCAGGCACCTGGTGTCTCCCTCGCTATGCCCCATGGGATTTGTAGTCCTGGAGAGCCTGTCTGAGCATTGGGGCCGCGTGCGCGATTCTCCTGCGCATGCGCGAACACCCAATGGCCGCCGCAACCTATCCCTGCCTGTTCTTGCACTCGTGCGACTTCTCCCTGGCTCCTGTGAGCTTTCTGCGCATGCGCGATCACTGCGCATGCGCGAACATTTGCAATGGCGGCCCCCGCTAGCTGGGTGCGCCGCCGAGCCTCCTAAGGCTCTCACCGCTCCCTGCTCCCACCTTTGGAAGCAGCCGGTGGGTCCGTCACTGGCTCCGGTGGCACCCGCGACCGCGCTGTCCCAAAGGAGGGGGGTCTCTAGGAGCCGCTGGAGACCAGGGCT
This sequence comes from Ascaphus truei, assembly GCF_040206685.1. Classification (NCBI taxonomy): domain Eukaryota; kingdom Metazoa; phylum Chordata; class Amphibia; order Anura; family Ascaphidae; genus Ascaphus; species Ascaphus truei. The sequence continues at coordinate 5,956,180 of NC_134499.1, forward strand.
ACATATGTATATCTTTATTTATACAGCGCCCACAGAATCATTGGGGAGACCTTCATCCAGCAGTGGGGAGACAAGGGCTGAAGATGATGAACAAAAGTGAAAAATTAGGTGCGCAACCACAAACAATATATACGTGAAATAGTGTAGTGCACCGTGAGCCTTGCTGAACTGCTGTCTACAACGGAGCTGATTACTACCCAAGACCCAGCCTGAGTGAAAGTGACCGTGACCGTGACGGCAGGAGCGGTGTGATTCTACACTGAAGACCTCTTCACTGTCGTCCCGAGTGGTGTATGGGTAACAATAACTATCCAATTGCCTGTTTATTTTGCTTTAATGTACGCATAATACTCACCTTTTTTATTGAATCACATTATAATTTTTAATACACTATGAGCGTTGTGTGCTGTGTTTTTTCTGTATCCTGAAGATGATGAACATGATATATGCAGGGCCATCTTAACAACATTAGGGGCCCCCGGGCAAAGCAGTGCACGGGGCCCGGCCTACACTGCCGCTCCCAGCCTCCCACGCGCTCACTAGCAGCAGCAGGCACCGGAACTGCTGCACTGCTAGACTGCGAGCGGTTGTGACGCAAGCCGGGGTGCTGGGCGGGGGGAGAGCGAGCGGAGCCGGGGTGCCGGGCGGGCGGAGAGCGAGCGGAGCCGGGGTGCCGGGCGGGGGGAGAGCGAGCGGAGCCGGGGTGCCGGGCGGGGGGAGAGCGAGCGGAGCCGGGGTGCCAGGCGGGCGGAGAGCGAGCGGAGCTGCGGTGCCGGGCGGGGGGAGAGCAAGCGGAACCGGGGTGCCGGGCGGGGGGAGAGCGAGTAGGGTTGCCAGGTGGCTTGTCCAAAAATACTGGACACAATGGTGGAAGGTGCGACGCGCAAGAATCGGTGGTGAGGAAGAATGTTATTTATAAATGACCTGACATGTCATTTGTTCTAAATTTCACTCCAAGAATTCACCAATTTATATTCTATTTCGTAAAAAATCTGGGGAGGAGTCTTGGGAGGGATCGCCCTTCCGAGGATTTTTTTAGGAAATAGAATATGAAATAGTGCAAATTGGTGCATGCTTGGAGTGAAATTTAGAACAAATTACCTAATGGTCAGATCATTTATAAATAACATACCTGCAGTCACACTGTACATGGCGAGCAATACTGATCTTACTGCTCCTCACACAAATTCCAAGATTGTTGCACTCCTCCTCATCCTCTCTCTCTCCCCCCTTGTCCTCTCACCCTCCCACCCCCCTTGTCCTCTCACCCCCCCCCCCCTCCCTGTCATTATCAGTACAGTAGCTTCAAAATTTAGACTTCAAAATCCAGCATTAAATTGCATATTGAATCATGCCATTGAATAAGTAACCTGCTCTGCCTTCCTGGGGATGATCAGTAAGTACGGGTGCTGCAGAGCTTGCAATGCTGCTGTGATGATCTGTAAGTACGGGTGCTGCAGAGATTGCAATGCTGCTGTGATGATCTGTAAGTACGGGTGCTGCAGAGCTTGCAATGCTGCTGTGATGATCAGTAAGTAAGGGTGCTGCAGAGGTTGCAATGCTGCTGGGATGAGGGCTGAGTTATTGAGCTTTTCTGAGAATTTACAATGCGGGTTATTTTTAATAGATCTTGAAAATGGGAAAACTGTTAGTATAGTAAAAGAAAAGTAACGATGAGTGAGCAATTACACAAAGTTGCCAGTACTGTATGTACTGTCTGTCACCACACACACACACTGAGACATATACACACTGACACACTGAGAAATACACACACACACACACACACACACTGAGACATTCACTTACTCACACACACTGAGGCACACACATATACAAGCAGGACACAGGACACAGACAGACAGACACACACACATACACTCACACAGATACATACACACACATATACAGACAGGACACAGATAGACAGATACACACTGAGACACACACACAGAGATCGACAGACACACACATATATAGACAGGACACAGACAGACATACACTGAGACACACACAGGCAGGACACTGAGGCACACACAGGCAGAACACTGAGACACACTGAGACACCCACATACACTCACACAGATACACACACACTCACATATACAGACAGGACACAGATAGACAGACACACTGAGACACACTGAGACACACACACACACACACACACACACACACACACACACACACACTCACATATACAGACAGGACACAGATAGACAGACACACTGAGACACACTGAGACACACACACACACACACACACACACACACACACACACACACTCACATATACAGACAGGACACAGATAGACAGACACACTGAGACACACACACACACACACACACACACACACACACACACACACACAAACACAAACACAAACACAAACACAAACACACACACACACACACACACACACACACACACACACACAGCCTCACCTCTCTGCTGCATGCTTTTCCTCCGCTCTTTGGCCCCACCCCCCAGGCTCCTGCCACCTCCCGATTGGCTGAATTACACTGCAGCAACCAATCAGAAGCTGCCCAGCCCCCTAGCAGCAGCAGCCCTTCTTTATCCCTTGTCCGGTATTAGCTCTCATATTTTACCGGACACCTGGCAACCCTAGTGGGGCGGGGGGGGAGAGCGGGCCGGGGGGCCGGGGGAGAGCGGGCCGGGGGGCCGGGGGAGAGCGGGCCGGGGGGCGGGGGGAGAGCGGGCCGGGGGGCGGGGGGAGAGCGGGCCGGGGGGCGGGGGGAGAGCGGGCCGGGGGGCGGGGGGAGAGCGGGCCGGGGGGCGGGGGGAGAGCGGGCCGGGGGGCGGGGGGAGCGCGGGCCGGGGGGCGGGGGGAGAGCGGGCCGGGGGGCGGGGGGAGAGCGGGCCGGGGGAAGCTTTAAGCATTGGTGGGCACGGGTGCCCCACCCGGCAACTGGCCAGCGTGCCCATACGTTAAGATGGGCCTGGATATATAAAATCTGCATTTCTGCACGGATAGATGGATTGATAGATAAATGATCTGCCCATCTGATAGATAGATACAGACATACAGTAGATAACGATAGCAAATGTATTTAGGATCTTTACTTTATGTCTATAGGCTTGTTTATTATTACAATATCAAGCTATATATTTGTCTTTTAAACTAGTTATTGATTTTTAACGTGCTTACATTTATTAATTTAAGAGCAGTAAAATAATAATGTGGCCAACAGCTGTAAATTCAGCTTATGACGACGAGAATTACGCGTTCCTGTTTTTTTATTAGCTAAACTGAAATGCTGTATCTGAGGGTTAGTGTATTTCCTATTCTAGGTAAGGTTTGGCCTGTCCTATCAATACCTCACAGGTACCTAATAGGCAATGTTACAGACAGTTAATACAGCATGTGAGCATTATTTACTGATCATATAACACAACGTTCAATACACTCTGGAATGGAAAGAGAGTAAAAGACAGACAAGCAAGAGATGGCAAATGCCCTTATATAAGAAGATGCCTCCGCCAAAAGAACAGCCATTTAATCCTTTAATCCCATATTCTTGTTTGTATCGGCTTTCCCAGGCAAAGTCATATTTCCAGTTTTATTTGATCATTGTGTTGATACATGTGGCTGCCAGGACTTCTGTCTGTCCAGGGAAAAGAAATATTTTCTTTCCCCCCAGGGTTTGCCAAGGAAGCCATATAAATATATTAGCGGTAATAATAGGTGGGTGTGAGCAGTAGGGGAAATCACATCCCGTAATCCTGTGCGCATTCTGCAAAACTACTAACGAGATGGAAATCGTCACAGGCAATTCCAGTCTCTCCATTTCTATTTCATTAATGAGCCTCGGCATTTATTACAGACATGGCGGTTTTACTGCCAAGAAACAGGCAAAATGACATTTATTTCATCTGAAATCCGTGCGCTTTAATTTCACCCGGCCATGAAATTAGCTACTGAATATACGGATAAGAGGATAAGAGCTACCAGCATTTCCCCCGCAAATAAATAATTGTATTTTCTACAATAGGGACCGCAGGGTGTAAATAAGGTAGGCCTGGGCGTAAGGCGTCCAAATTTTGGGGCGCCTGAATTTGTGGGGGGGGGACGGGACATGCACGCGCAATCGGCGCTTGCCGGCAGCGCGTGCACATGCGCGGCTGACAAGCGCCGGTCGCGCATGCATGCCCAGCAACGGTACATCACACACTTTCCGTTGCTATGGCAACGGGACGGCGCAGCGCTGGAGGGTGGCACCAGTTAAGTGCCTGATGGCGGCATTTTTTTCAAACCGACACTGGCTCCAACCCATGATACCCGTATATAAAAAATATTTCATATACAGTATGTTAGGTATATTGTAGGTCGTTGCCTGCAATCCGCACTATACTGCAGAATACGCTGGCACCCAGTGGCAGATTTCCTGCAAGGCTGTTTTTTGGGGCAGACAATGTGTATGTGTGTGTGTTACCTTTTCTGTAGCAGGATCTCTCCTGTCGTCATGAAAACGCAGCGTCACATGCCGCGTGACGACCGTGGCCATGACAACGCGGCGTCATGTGATGGCGTGACGCCATACACTGAGGAGAGGGCGCCCCCTCCCCCCCCAGCCTACAGTCGGCAGGAAGCAAAATCCGCCCCTGCTTCCACGTATGAATAAATAATAAGAGGAGCAATGGTAGGCATTGCACAGCTGGGAGGACATCTCACACAGGTCACCCGTACAGTACGTTAAGTGGGGCCGACATACATCAGGCTGTTTGTGCATGCCCTATTCCTGAGCCCCGCCGGAGAAAGGACTCACCCGCCAGTTCAGCAGGTACGCACCTGCAATTATGTGAATAACATTTGTCTTTGTGCCACTGGGCTGCAATAAATACTTAAAAAATAACTCGGAATAATAGAAGAAAAACGTGAAATGTCAGAGCTAGGAAATCTCGTATAAATATGCAACATTTGGAAACTATTTTTGACAAAGATGTTTCTTACCTGGAACCATGTTGCAGACCGCGGGAGAATTAACCCTTTCATGCCTAAACGAGCCAGCATGTTTGCTGATGAATACAGTACGTGCATGACCCTTTATTTACATAGGTGGTCTTGTGTATGTATTGCAAAAATTCACAGGTTACTGTATTTGGGCCGATTATAAGGCGATGGTTTTTTTTATACAGTTAAGTTGAAAAATCCATGCTCGCCTTATAAATCGGGCTCATCCTCTTTGCGAGCCAATCAGCAGTCGGATGTATGGGGTGGGAGGGTAAAATGGACGAAGCTCCACCATGGGGGCCCGAGGCGGCCATGCTGCTTGTGGCAGGAAGGTCAAACTGAGAGATAGATAGATAGACACACATAGAGAGAGACACCGACACGGAGAGAGACACAAAGACACAGAGACACAGAGACAGAGACACAGAGACAGAGACACAGAGAGAGACACAGACACAGGGAGAGAGACACAGAGACAGAGACACAGAGAGAGACAGAGACACACGCAGGGAGAGACAGAGAGAGAGACACACACACAAAGAGACACAGAGAGAGAGAAACACACAGACACATAGAGAGAGAGACACAGACAGGGAGACAGAGAGAGACACACACACACAAAGAGACACAGAGAAAGAGAAACACACAGACACATAGAGAGAGAGAGACACAGACAGGGAGACAGAGAGAGAGAGAGAGAGAGACACACAAACACACAGCGCGAGAGAGACACACACATAGAGAGAGACACACACACAGAGAGACACACACACACAAAGAGAGACACAGAGAAAGAGAGAGAGAGACATAGAGAGAGGAACACACAGACACACAGAGAGAGACAGAGACACCGAGAGAGAGACAGAGACACACAGAGAGAGAGAGAGAGAGACAGAGTCAAACAGACAGAGAGAGTGAGGCCGGGTCCATGGTCAAAAAGACAGCGCTGACCCGCACTGAGGTGGAACACTTAGGCCAGGGCCATGGTACAAAATACAGCGCTGAGCCAGGAAACTTACCTACTGCAGCCGGCATGTGTGGGGCTTTGGTAGACGCTTCCGCAGGCGTGAGGAGGCGTGTGGCGGCGTGTGGAATTGCACCCGACAGATCATTTAATTTTTTGCGCTGAGGGAAGCGGAGGGCCGTCACGTGACCGGCAAAAGCCAATGGCACTCCGTGACGCGCTAGCCCCGCCTCCCACGCGCGCTCGCTGACGCTCATGCCAGGACACAAAAAAAGCTCCTGCTTGAGAGAGACAGAGAGAGAGAGAGAGAGATTGTATCTGCCATCACAGTCTCCATGGGTAATGAATTCCACATTTTAACTGCCCTTACTGTAAAGAACCCTTTCCTTTGTTGCTGGTGAAATCTCCTTTCCTCCAACCTTGAGGGATGGCCCCGAGTCCTTTGCACTGCCTGTGGGATGAATAGTTATTTTTAAAGCTCCTTGTATTGTCCCTGAATATATCTGTATATAGTTATCATATCCCCTCTTAGACGCCTCTTTTCTAATGTAAATAAATCTAATTTAGCTAGCCTCTCCTCATAAATCTGATTATCCACCCACTTTATTAATTTGGTGGCTCTTCTCTGCACTCTCTCTAGTTCCATAATGTCTTTTCTAAGGATTGGTGCCCAACATTGTACTCCATATTCAAGGTGTGGTCTTACTAATGCTTTGTAAAGGGGCATAATTATGTTTACTTCCCTTCCATCCATTGCCCGTTTGATGCAAGATAAGATCTTGTTTGCCTTTGCAGCTACTGCATGGCTTTGGGCACTATTGCTAAGCCTGCTGTCTACAAGCACTCCTAAATCCTTCTCCATCAAGGATTCCCCCAATTTATCCCAGTTTAATTTGTATGTTGCCTGTTTATTCTTGCAACCCAAATGCATAACCTTACATTTATTTGTATTAAAAAAGAAGAAAAAAAGGGCGCAAGACCCATAGTGCAATACGTAATATTTAATGATATATAAAAACCGGTTAAAAACACTTACAAAACGTAAGTAGGTTACAGGCACATCTAGAAGGTCACTTCAAGGTGTCAGCCAGCTGGGAGAGCCTCAGTGTCCATCTTCTTGAGGGTGAAAGCCTCTGCTCCAGACACCGTCCTCCTGGGTTTGGCGCTGCTCCACTCCTGCTTCCGCATCACGTGCGCTCGTGACGTCACTTCACTCGTGTTCTCGCGACGATACACCAGGGCTTATCGGCCCCTAGCCCGGCCCCCTGGTGTATCGTCGCGAGAACACGAGTGCAAACCCAGGAGGAGGGTGTCTGGAGCAGAGGCTTTCACCCTCAAGAATACGGACACTGAGGCTCTCCCAGCTGGCTCACACTTTGAAGTGACCTGCTAGATGTGCCTGTAACCTACTTACGTTTTGTAAGTGTTTTTAACCGGTTTTTATATCGCATTAAATATTATGTATTGCACTATGGGTCTTGCGTCCTTTTCTTCTTTTTTATCCCTTTAGTATCTTGGACCCGGGGGTTGGATCCAACAAGAAGGAGCTGCATTCCCTAATTTTTGAATGGACTGGACATTGAACCATATTGTATGGTATATTTATTACTATATTATATTTTTTATGTGTACAATCCAAGTATTTATATTGGAGTCAGTAAGTTTCACTGATATTAAGGGCTTGAGCGCTAGTTGATCCTAAGTATTGTATATAGGTCTTAATACAGTACCTGGATCAGCCATTGTATCACCCCATTTATTTATCTGATATACACCTCATCTGCCATGTACCTGCCCAAGTTACCAGTCTCTCCAAGTCCTTTTGGAGAGAAATTCCATCCTGCTCTGATTCTATTATCTTACACAATTTAGTATCATCAGCAAAGATGGAGACTTTGCTCTCGATCCCAACCTCAAGGTCATTAATAAACAAGTTAATAAGCAGGGGTCCCAGTACCGATCCCTGAGGTACTCCACTCACGACTTTAGCCCAACCTGAAAAAGTTCAATTTATGACAACCCTCTGTTGTCTGTCCTTTAACCAGTTTTCAATCCAGGTGCATATATTTTTACTGAGTCCAATTTTCTTTATTTTGTACACTAACCTCTTGTGTGAAACCGTATTAAAAGCCTTTGCAAAATCTAAGTAGACCACATCAACTGCATTACCCTGGTCTAAATTCCTATTTACAGTACCTCCTCAAAGAAACAAATAAGGTTAGTTTGGCATGATCTATCCTTCATAAATCCATGCTGACTATTACTAATAATTTTGTTTTCCTTTAGGTATTCCTGCATATTATCCCGTATTAAACCTTCAAGAAGTTTCCCTACTATTGAAGTCAGGCTGTAAGGATTCTGCTCAATCCGTGCCGGGTTTTCACTTCGGTCCAGGTTTTCTGTCTCTCCTGCTTTTTCTGCTCTGTGTGGACATATTGGGTACTGGGAGCCTGCTTTATAAGGCTGCAGTTACCATAGGGAGTCGCCCAGCAAAGTTCTGTGTGTTTGCAGCTCCTGTCGGTCTTTGCAGTTACGCCTTACCCTCTTGCCTGTTATGAATTCCTGTTGCTGGCCCCGGACCGTGACCCCGACCTCGCTGCCTTCCACCTGCCCGGACCTCCGCTTGCCTCCTCGACCTTGCACCTCTGTCGCCAGCCCTAATCTCTGCCTGTCCCCTGGACTTTGCAACTCTGCCACCAGCCCTGACCCCTGCTTCCATACCGATGGGGGCAGGCGTAGAGGGCGGATTTTCGGTCCAACTGTTAGCTCCGAGAGCGCTTGGGGTAAAGGAGCCTCTGGGAGGGAGAGGGTCTACTCTGTTAGGAGTACTGGACACCGGGGCCGTAGGCTGCCAGTTACTAGCAGAAGGTTCGTCGGGAACCTGTTGGGTCTGTGGAGAGTCTACTGATGTAAACATCTCCCTGATTTCGGGTAAGTCCGAGTATATGAGGGGGTAGCTTTCTGGTGGGCTTCCAGGGCTTGTAATGTCAATGGGGCAATTTTCCGGCATATATCCTGTCCCACTGTCAATAGTATGGCACTCCAATGGAAGGTGGTGTCAAACTCTCGTCCCCATACCCACACTTTGTCTAGGCCCAGGAGCTTCTTTAGGGAGTCCCGGATTTCACTTTCCTCTCCTAGAGCTGGGACGATCCCTACTGCCACTACGTAACTGGGCGGTTCTTTGACCTTGAAGGCCCAGGCATGGACCTCATGACTTGAAGGGATTCTGATGATCTCACAGTTATTGGGCACCCCAGGTCTGAGATCTCAGCAGCGCATCCAAATGAAGCCCTTGTACCCCCGGGGTACATAAACTACCTGTGCTGCTGTCACCTGTTCAGTTACCAGGAGGCCTGAGCCTCCGCCACTGGGAGCCTGGGGTATGCTTACCGTCTATGTGCAGAGCCTCCACCGGCGAGGGATCCCAACGTGGTGGGAGGAGCCCCTCACCGGAACTAATACACACAGTAAATACACACAGGTATATGATAACAGTTCTGCTTTACATAGCGGTTACTGATCCCCTACCAATTTTCCAATTGGTGCAGGTATATTACACCCCAGTGTCAGTCTGGACATCACCCTCCATTGAATGGTAGGTGAATGTGTAAGGCTGACAGAGAGATGTATATGTGTAAGTTGTATTATATTCACACCAGGGTATTTGTGCACCCTGTTTACCTTTATAGCAAAGGTAAGTATGATACTGGCTTTAGCCAGATTTTAATTGCACTACTCACATAAGCTCATGCTTTATTTAACCCTTTCAGAGCTTTAACACTTTTTTCACCAGTCCATGGGACAATTATTACATGTATATACAGTATAGTGTAGGTACCTGCATTAAACAGGTTGCCTTGACATGGCATGCAGGCTTACAAAAGCTTTGGCCAAAGGGTTTAACAAAATACCCTTTTTCATGAGGAATCGTTCTTTTTGTTTTTCTATATGCAAGGCCTATCTTTTTACCTGCAGCAACCTTCTATAGGGAGGAGTGCGGTATTATGTACAGTTTCTCACTCATGATAACAGTATTTACTATATACACAGATTACAGACCATCCACATAACCCAACCCCGCAGGGATTCACCCCACAATAACAACTCCCGGTTAGAACCCCCAAAGTACTGGAGTGCCAGAGCACTTAACTCCTGAGTGTCCACCAGCTATTCCCTCCCCCAAAGTGTGTGTGTGGGATAGCGCGCTTCCATGATGTGTTGGGGCCCGTTGGTGCACGTGTTTAATACCTAACAATTAGTAGAACCCCATAGATCTGTGGCGTGATTCCGTGACGCAATCTGCGGCGCCTCTTCCGGATGGATCCTTAGGCTGATGCCTCTGGAGGGGCCTCCAGCTGGATGGTTCCCCTATAGTCTCTTTAAGGGTCTTGGCTTGCTCACTGGCAGCAGGCCTCACTGCTCTCCCAGGCAAGGTCTCGCAGCATCTCTCTCTCTCGCTACGGGGAAAGGGTCCCTATCTGTGGCCTTTCCCTACAGTATGCACAGCTCACAGTATTTTCTGGGAATCGGGGGATATCTGGCTTAGTCCAAGAGAGCACTGCTCCCTGGACCCTACCTGTACCCTCTCTGTCCGGATCCCGACTGCCCCTGCACTTCCTGAACACGCAAAACTATACCCCTCCTTTCCAGGGACAACAGCCGTCTCATTGGCTCCCTGGTGTCATGTGGTACTACAAACCCTAAGCACTATGGGGCTTGTAGTCCCCGCGAAGCCTTCACTACATTGGGGCCTCGTGCGCACAGCATTTTGCGCAAACGCGACTCGTTATGACATTCGCGTCGCGTTCTATCCTGCGCATGCGTGAACTCTCGTGCCAATCCAACATGGCCGCCGCACACCTGCGCATGCGCAAGCCTCACGGATGCACACGCACTCCAACAATGGCGGCGCCCTGCAAAGGGAGCCACCGGTGAGTCCGTCGCCCTCCCCCCACATCCCCCTGGTGCAGTGGAGGTAAGGAAGGGGAACGGGGGACCGGAGAGGAACCTGGCTACACAAATAAGCATACTCCACCTCCTCTATTTGCTCGACCCTTCCAAAAAAAAGGAATAACCCTCTAAATTAACTGTCCAGTCATGAGTTTCATCCCACCATGTTTCAGTAATGCCTATGATATCATACTGCTCCCTTGCAGCTATTAATTCAAGCTCCCCCATTTTATCTGTCAGGCTCCTTGCATTAGCAAGCATGCATTTCAGTTCTTTTTCAGCCTGTACTATTATTTTATCTGCACCTTCCTTTCTGCGCCCACTTGGTTTAGTCTTTAGAAGTTTTCTAGTATTATCTGTATTTACTATGGGTGTCTCACTGCTTGTCAAACTCGCACTTGCCCCCATTCTACCTCCATAACCCCTTGTTTCCTCATATGTTTCGTTCCCCTCCCCCATACATCCTGGTATACAGTACTAACCGCTACTCCCTCCTGGGTAAACAATATGGCTACCAAATCTTGGGGGATTCACAAGCCAATAGGAAGCTGTAATGTCATCAGTTGCAGCTTCCTACAGTATTAGATGATGCCGGCGGCCAAATTGAATTCTACATGGAAAACACTGGCACTGAAAACAGTAACTATATTGGGATATAGCCCCCGGGAGCTAAAAATAGCGTCACTCAGCCCTGGAGGATTCCCCAGTTCCAATTATGTAAAAATAAAATACATTGATGCTTTAATATAGAATAATTTGAAGGTTAAATAAAAGAATAATGGATGAGGCTTTCTCCTCTAAAACTCGCATAATTTAGCCTTGTAATATAGCGGGTTCCGCAGTACCCGAAAGGGGCACATTTACTAAACAGTGCTAAGCCTTAGTATGAATGGGGCCTTACAGCACGCTAGGGCAGGGGCGGCCAACTCCAGTCCTCAAGGGCCACCAACAGGTCAGGTTTTAAGGTTATCCCTGCTTCAGCGCACGTGGCGCAGTCGTTGACTAAGCCACTGACTGAGGCACCTGTGCTGAAGCAGGGATATCCTGAAAACCTGACCTGTTGGTGGCCCTTGAGGACTGGAGTTGGCCACTCTCGCGCTAAGGCCTCTCCACTGGATATTGATATTTCCAGATAGAAGCTCCTCATCTCATTGTTTGTCTGTTACTATACTGCATACATTACCTTTCACTGCTTATCTGCTCTGGGTTATTAATCAATGGATGCATACAATGCAATGTCAAGGACCCTGGCTTCCCAGAAATGCCAAGCACAAAAGCCTCTCCATTACCTATTTCTATAGCAGGGATAAACCAATTAGACTTTGCAAAATGGCGGCCTGAGGGCCAACATGAATATCTGATAAAGCTGTGAAATTAGATAAGCTCATTAGGAACTACTTTGCATCCTAAAAGGAAGCCACCTAACTCGTATGTAATGAGCACTGTGAAGTTGCATAGCAAAAGTCAGCAATCACCAGCAAGTTAAATAAACCATTGTCCTATGAAAGACTATACTGGGATATAATGGTGTGCAGCAGGGGGCTTAACTCCAGTCCTCAAGCCCCCCCCACCCCCACAAGGTCAGGTTTTCAGGATATCCCTACTTCAGCACAGGTGGCTCAATCAGTCCCTGCTTCAGCACAGGTGGCTCAATCATGTCATCATTTGCAGGATGACATGATCATGTAGTTTTGGTGCCATTTTTGATACTTTTTGTATATTTGTAATTGATTGTTGTATATATATATATGTAGCCTGGTCCCCCGTACGCCGATTACCTCCAGGCACGGGTGCGCTGTGCAGGGGGGGCAGGCCCCGACAGTGTCGGGGAAGTTGCGCGGCTGCAGAAATGGCGATCGTGTCGCCGGCGGCTCCCTTTGCAGGGCGCTGCCATCTTAGAGGTAATTGCACATGCGCAGGACAAGCGCGCAATGTCACGGTTGTGCTCGCCACAAACCTGGGTCAGACCGCGTGGCTGAGGTGGGGTTGTAAAAGCACCGACCTTAGACCGCGCAGGCGGATCCGGATTGCGCAGTTCGTAGTCGTATGTAGCAGGATCAGGATAGGAGAAGACAGCATCGTCGGTGGACACGCCAGGGTCAGGACTGGAGATATCAGGGTAAACGTTGTTCAAGCAGGAGTTCGGCAACAGGTAGTCAGTAGAGCCCCGCTTCAGCTTAGGAGCGCGGGAGTGGCTTCTGCGCGTGCGGCGACCATGGCCCATGGTACTGGTCTCAGGAGGTGGTAGACAGACCAGAGTAGCACACCGCCTAGCTGCACTGGTAAACCAGTGCTTCAGCGCAAGAGTCCTGAGCGGGCTGGGGAATCCTCCATTTCAGCGCAGGAACCAGGACACGGCCTCTCTAGATTAGGGAAAGAGTAGGCCCCAGGAACCAGGAAGCTGAAGATACACAGGGAAACCTCCGCTTCAGTGCAGGAAACAGGAACAGACCGCTGCGTGAATATAGCAGCCGGTCACAGGAAACAAGGAGCTGAAGTAACAAGGAGAGTACTCCGCTTCAGCTCAGGAACAGACCGCTGCGTGACACTAGCAGCCGGTCTCAGGAACCAAGGCGACAGACAAGACAAGGCTTATGGCAGAACACAGAGACATCCAGGAAGGACTATGCTCGGCAGGGAGCATTGTGGGAAGGCAATACTTAAAGGTCCGTGAACCAATGGCAGAAGGGGCGTGTGGCAGCATTACTTTGGTGAGTGAATCCAGGCTGCAGCAAACATCAGGAGAAGTGCTCCAGGACCGCACAAGTCTGCAAGGTAAGGCAAACAGTAAACCGAGGAGCGGATTCCTTACACGCAAGCGGCGGCCAATGGGAAATGGGAAAGGGCTCTCAGCAGGGATTACTTGTCCCATGAGCCTCTGCAATAGTCACATAGCACGTTTCAGCCAATAGGGTTCCTGGATCCTCCTGCTCTGCAAGTAGATACTTTTGGCGTGCTGTGAGGCACACCAGTCGGAGCTGGGACACCATTAGGGTAGGGTATATGAGTCACTAGGCCAGAGACCCCATTAGGCCCGGACTCACCCCTTGAGCTTGTGGTTGCTGCGGGGACAGGCCCAGTAGAAAGGGACAATGCCCCTGTAGCACTAGCAATAGGGACAAAGGCAAGAGTGGCTGCATCTGGACTTCAGGAGCTCTGGAATCAGACACCTGCTACAGAGACACTCTATGGTGGCACTGTCACCCCGCGGGACACCACCCAACGTGGAGGCAGAGGCTTCGCGGGTATCCTATGGATCTGTGGATCCTATCATCGTGGCATCGGTGCCCCCGGGTGTGGGAGCCCCCGGCAGGTACCCAACTCACCAGTGCACCAACTCAACACTTTAGTGGGGCAGTGCTGTCTCACACATTTGGGCGGGTTGGCTCTTGGGGGGAGACTGGGATTGTTCGGTGCTAGGAGCACCTCAGTATATTGGGGTAAATCCCACAGGGGTATGGACACGGTGTTGGGGGGGCATGGTGAGGGGTTACGGCCCTGCGAGGCCTAGTGTTACAGTTGTGGTACTATTGTATGGGCTTTATGATTTTTCTTATGTCATTAGTAAACTTGTTCTAATTATACCATTGTGTATTGTTTTATTGTTTATATGTGTCCTGTAACGGGGTCATTCTACACTATAGAATCCCGTACAGGTGGAGGCGCTAACGAGCATCACTCAGGTGCACCCCAGGTTCCCAGCTGCGGAGGCTCAGATCTCCTGGGCACCATAAGGTAGTGCACCACATCCACACACCGTAGCCACACATCTCCCAGGGGGTGGGGGAAAGTGCGTTACAAATATATACAGTTAGGTCCGGAAATAATTGGAAACTGACACAATTGTCATAATTTTGGCTCTGTACGCCCCCACAATGGATTTGAAATGAAACAACCGAGATGCAATAGAAGTGCAGACTTTCAGCTTTAATTCAAGGGTTTAACAAAAATATTGTATGAAACGTTTAGGAATTGCAACCATTTTCATACACGGTCCCCTTATTTCAGTGGCTCAAATGTAATTGGACAAACTAACACAATCATAAATAAAATGTTCATTTTTACTTTGTCGAGAATCCTTTGCAGGCAATGACTGCTTGAAGCCTGGAACGCATGGACATCACCAAACGCTGGGTTTCCTTCTTTGTGATGCTTTGCCAGGCTTTTACTGCAGCGGTCTTTAGTTGTTGTTTGTTCGTGGGTCTTTCTGCCTTAAGTTTTGTCTTCAGCAAGTGAAATGCATGCTCGATCGGGTTGAGATCAGGTGATTGACTCGGCCATTGCAGAATATTCCACTTCTTTGCCTTAAAAAACTCCTGGGTTGCTTTCGCAGTATGTTTTGGGTCATTGTCCATCTGTAAAGTGAACCGCCGTCCAATCAACTTTGCTGAATTTGGCTGAATCTAAGCAGACAATATATCCCTATACACTTCAGAATTCATCTGGCTGCTTCTGTCTTCTGTCAAATCATCCATAAACACTAGTGACCCAGTGCCATTGTAAGCCATGCATGCCCATGCCATCACACTGCCTCCACCGTGTTTTACAGATGATGTGGTATGCTTGGGATCATGAGCCGTTCCAAGCCTTCTCCATACTTTTTTCTTCCCATCATTCTGGTACAGGTTGATCTTAGTTTCATCTGTCCAAAGAATGCTGTTCCAGAACTGGGCTGGCTTTTTTAGATATTGTTTGGCAAAGTCTAAACTGGCCTTTCTATTCCTGAGGCTTATGAATGGTTTGCACCTTGTGGTGAACCCTCTGTATTTGCGCTCGTGAAGTCTTCTCTTTATGGTAGACTTGTATAATGATATGCCTACCTCCTGGATAGTGTTCTTCACTTGGCTGGATGTTGTGAAGGGGTTTTTCTTTACCATGGAAAGGATCCTACGATCATCCACCACTGTTGTCTTCTGTGGACAACCAGGCCTTTTTGTGTTGCAGAGCTCACCAGTGCGTTCTTTTTTCCTCAGAATGTACCAAGCTGTTGATTTGGCCACTTCTAATGTTCCTGCTATCTGTCTGATGGATTTTCTTTTTTTTTCCAGCCTAAGGATGCCCTGTTTCACTTGCATTGAGAGCTCCTTTGACCGCATGTTGTGGGTTCACCGCAACAGCTTCCAAATGCAAATGCCACACCTGGAATCAACTCCAGACCTTTTACCTGCTTAATTGATGATGAAATAACGAAGGAATAGCCCACACCTGTCCATGAAACAGCTTTTTAGTCAATTGTCCAATTACTTTTGGTCCCTTGAAAAAGAGGGGGCTACATATTAAAGAGATCTCATTTCTAAACCCTTTCACCAATTTGGATGTAAATACCCTCAAATTAAAGCTGATAGACTGCACGTTAAGCCCATATTCATTATTTGAACATGTAGCCGGGTAAACCAGGGGTTAACCCACGCAGGGCTCCAGAAGAGAATAGGTAGCTGTGTAATGCTGAAAGATGCAATCTGGAGTTAATCACGGTCACTTCGAATGAATAAATGTGCAGTAGTCTCTCCCAGCAACTGGCTCCCCTAAGAGCACTAATAAGGTTGAGTTAAAGAGACTCACGATTCTTGAAGTTTGTTGCACCGTGTAAGATGATCCTCCGTTGGAAATGCAGTTTGAAGAGCCGCCAACCCCTCAAGCAACGCAACGTCGCGAAGGGTGGTCACATGACCGGCGGTGACTGCGTTAGTAGGAGTCACATAGACCACAGCCCGGCGTGCTACGAGGAACAGCAACAGACAGGAACTCCTCCCACAGGAGGCAGGAAATGATGCACAGCCGTCGTGATGAAGATGCAGAGCGAGGCTGAACTGGTGACTGGTAAAACTTTATTGAACAAGTGTAGTGCTGACGGATCTTCTTCTGACGCGTTTCAGCCCATGAGGCTTCTTTGACAAAGGCCTCATGGGCTGAAACGCGTCAGAAGAAGATCCGTCAGCACTACACTTGTTCAATAAAGTTTTACCAGTCACCAGTTCAGCCTCGCTCTGCTTCTTCATCACGACGGCTGCGCATCATTTCCTGCCTCCTGTGGGAGGAGTTCCTGCATATTCATTATTTAACTGTAACTTGAATTTATTTTGGTACACAGCCGAAAAAACAAAACTTGTATCAGTGTCCAATTATTTCCGGACCTAACTGTATATATCACAAGTTAATGCTCCTGTGATTAGTACAGACTGGCTCTCACTCACGCCTCCCTGCCACCTCTTTCCCTGCAGATGGTTTTAACCCATCTAATTTAATACTGACTAACCTTAAAACTCACCTTTCAAAAGAAGCCTCCCAATAGCCTGCACTCCTGGCTACTGTCCCACACCCTCAGTCACTCCTTCCCTCCAGTGTGCCCAAGCACTGCCATCTACTGCACGTATTCCCTCACCTGCTGTCTCTGTAACTCTCCCAACATACCACATAGATTGTAAGCTCTCCGGGGCAGGGATTTCCTTTCCTATTGTCCGACTTTGCTGCGCTTATTGTATTATCATTCTTAGTACTTTGTTATCTTTGGAAAGCGCCGAGTACACTTTTGGTGCTATATAAATAAAGGTATACATACATGGAAGGTCCTTAGACCAGAAATATTGAACTCTCTGACTTTGTGTTAATAAACCGCCTGCTGAACGATTCGTGAGTAGAGTTCTTTAAGTTTTTCCGAAACAAACCGTTTTTAAGAGGGTTTAACTACCGTATTACATTTTTCAAGATTGTATAAAACAAGAAACAAAGAAGTCCAGATCAACATCCAATGTGACAAAAATACACAGTGAAATACCTATATATCTCTTGAAAAAGGGTCATTTAGTTAACCCTTTGGCCAGAGCGTATTTAGCCACGCCCAGTAGCACTCCTTTTGACACTTATATACAGTGGTGTGAAAAAGAAAGTACACGCTCTTTGAATTCTATGGTTTTACATATCAGGACATAATAACAATCATCTGTTCCTTAGCAGGTCTAAAAATTAGGTAAATACAACCTCAGATGAACAACAACACATGACATATTACACCGTGTCATGATTTATTTAACAAAAATAAAGCCAAAATGGAGAAGCCATGTGTGAAAAACTAAGTATACCTTATGATTCAATAGCTTGTAGAACCACCTTTAGCAGCAATAACTTGAAGTAACCGTTTTCTGTATGAGTTTATCAGTCTCTCACATCGTTGTGGAGGAATTTTGGCCCACTCTTCTTTACAACGTTGCTTCAGTTCATTGAGGTTTGTGGGCATTTCTTTATGCACAGCTCTCTTAAGGCAAATATAGATGATGATAACGCTCAATACCACACAAATAATATGAAGTAAGCACCAGGTGCATAGGGAAAATTAACATAGAATACAAAAAGATGTTGACCGAGGTCACATAAGTCGCTTTTTAGCACGCACTCATGGTGCAACATTTGTGGGTGATTGGCACTAGTTAGGCTCCTCTCTAAGGATCATTATATCCTCCCTACTATTCATTAATGTTGCACCAAATTTGTGTGGTATTGAGCGTTATCATCATCTATATTTGCCTTAAGAGAGCTGTGCATAAACAAATGCCCACAAACCTCAATGAACTGAAGCAACGTTGTAAAGAAGAGTGGGCCAAAATTCCTCCACAGCGATGGGACGTCTAATCTGTTAAAAGTTAAAATTATAAATGTTTATTAGGATACCAATACGACGAAACAAGTGATAGTATGTATAGGTGAATTAAAACTTAGAATGGGTGCTGTGATGTCACGTCGGTGGCGTCCGCATGAGGTCTGGTGCTAGTCAGCGGTTGTAGCGTCCACATCTCAGCAGCAGTCAAGGCGCCAGATATGTTTGTATTACCTGCGGCTACTCATAGCTTGCTTCTGGTATTCACTTCTTGTGATCCCAGGGTATTACTTGCAACATAGTTGTATTATTGTATCTGATACACTCAGCCTGTTACACTAGTGTGTTACTAATCACACTGAGCTGCTACTTGAGGTTGATGGCGGTATTTATATGGGTGTTGTACATATAGTATATATACTTTGCTTGTTTATCTATGACATGTCCTGTACCTACATTGTATGACACTATTTACCATCCCGCTATCTGGTAGTGATTTTTGGAGGGCCACACTAGTGTGTGACGAGAGCGTTTGTTTCGCTGTGAATTTAATATTGTCATTACCATTCACCGCTCTGGCACCTCCCAGCTTGGGGAATATTTTATTCTATATTTTAATTCACCTATATATACTATCACTTGTTTCGTCGTATTGGTATCCTAATAAACATTTATCCTAATAAACAGCCGCAGGTAATACAAACGTATTATTATTTTTACTTTTAACAGATTAGACGTCCCATCGCCATATAGCCCCGCTATTTGTGGTTCATTGGCACTAGTTAGGCTCCTCTAAGGATCATTATATCCTCCCTACTATTCATTAATGTTGCACCATGAGTGCGTGCTAAAAGGGACTTATGTGACCTTGGTCAACATCTTTTTGTATTCCAGCTCTCTTAAGGTCCAGCCACAGCATTTCAATCGGGTTGGGGTCTGGACTTTGACTGGGCCATTGCAACACCTTGATTATTTTCTTTTTCAGCCATTCTGTTGTAGATTTGCTGGTGTGCTTGGGATCATTGTCCTGTTGCATGACCCAATTTCGGCCAAGTCTTAGCTGTCAGGCGGATGGCCTCACATTTGACACTAGAATACTTTGGTATACTAAGGAGTTCAGGGTCGACTCAATGACTGCAAGATTCCCAGGTCCTGTGGCTGCAAAACAAGCCCAAATCATCACCCCTCCACCACCGTGCTTGACAGTTGGTATGAGGTGTTTATGCTGATATGCTGTGTTTGGTTTTCGCCAAATGTGGCGCTGTGCATTATTGCCAAACATCTCCACTTTGGTCTTGTCTATCCAAGGGACATTGTTCCATAAGTCTTGTGGTTTGTTCAGATGCAACTTTGCAAACCTAAGCCGTGCTGCCATGTTCTTTTTAGAGAGAAAAGAGGCTTTCTCCTGGCAACCCTTCCAAACAAACCATACTTGTTCAGTCTTTTTCTAATTGTACTGTCATGAACTTTAACATTTAACATGCTAACTGAGGCCTGTAGAGTCTGAGATGTAACTCTTGTTTTTTTTTTTTGCAATTTCTCTGAGCATTGCACAGTCTGACCTTGGGGTGAATTTGCTGGGACGTCCACTCCTGGGAAGATTGGCAACTGTCTTGAATGTTTTCCACTTTTGAATAATCTTTCTCACTGTACAATGATGGACTTTAAATTGTTTGGAAATGGCCTTATAACCCTTCCCAGATTGATGGGCAGCAACAATTGCTTCTCTAAGATCATTGCTGATGTCTTTCCTACTTGGCATTGTGTTAACACACACCTGAATGCTCCAGACCAGCAAACTGCTAAAACTTCGGCTTTTATAGAGGTGGTCACACTTGCTGATGATCAATTAATCAAGGGCATTTGATTAGCGGCACCTGTCTGCTACTTAGCATCTTAATTCCTATGGAACCGGAAAGGGTGTACTTAGTTTTTCACACGTGGCTTCTCCATTTTGGCTTTATTTTTGTTAAATAAATCATGACACAGTGTAATATGTCATGTGTTGTTGTTCACCTGAGGTTGTATTTACCTTATTTTTAGACCTGCTAAGGAACAGATGATTGTTATTATGTCCTGATATGTAAAACCATAGAGTTCAAAGAGGGTGCACTTTCTTTTTCACACAACTGTACATATATATATTTTGTAGTAATTTGGGGGGGGTTCTGAAGCTTGTTGGGTATCTGTGTGTGTGTTAACTTTGTCCAGCCGGTCTCAGCTGTTTTGGAGGTTAGTGGCTCCTCCCACCCAGGGTTTAAAGCTCACCCCTCCCCACTGTCCAGATAAGCAGGTTTTCTTTTCATGCAGCTGGCTGAGACAGGTTCAATGCCAGGACCATCCTTCCCCTAATTATAGAGGTAAATAAGGATTTTAATCAGTTAGTGTTAGGACCTGCGATATTGTGGTCATGCCTTGAAAGTGGCTCGCAGGCTTACACGCTTTGGCCAAAGGGTTAACTAAATGACCCTTTTTCAAGAGATATATAAGTATTTCACTGTGTATTTTTGTCACATTGGATGTTGCTCTGGACTTCTTTGTTTCTTGTTTTGTACAATTAGCCACGACCACTAGCACTCCTTTGGACACATATATACATATATATATATATATATATATATATATATATATATATATATATATATATATATATATATATATATGTGGCTAATTGTACAAAACAAGAAACAAAGAAGTCCAGAGCAACATCCAATGTGACAAAAATACACAGTGAAATACTTATATATCTCTTGAAAAAGGGTCATTTAGTTAACCCTTTGGCCAAAGTGTGTAAGCCTGCGAGCCACTTTCAAGGCATGACCACAATATCGCAGGTCCTAACACTAACTGATTAAAATCCTTATTTACCTCTATAATTAGGGGAAGGATGGTCCTGGCATTGAACCTGAAAAAGAGAGTTTCACTTTCATCCCTTTGAGACTCACTCTGGTGACGAGAAGTTCCCAGAAGGTTTCTCCTGCCACCTTCATTTAGTTTGCACGTTTCGGAGATTAGGGACATGTACAATCTTGAAAAATACACAGATACCCAGCAAGCTCTCAGAAACCCTCCAAAATTACCACAATATACAATATATATATTGTGGTAATTTTGGAGGGTTTCTGAGAGCTTGCTGGGTATCTGTGTATTTTTCAAGATTGTACATGTCCCTAATCTCCGAAACGTGCAAACTAAATGAAGGTGGCAGGAGAAACCTTCTGGGAACTTCTCGTCACCAGAGTGAGTCTCAACGGGATGAAAGTGAAACTCTCTTTTTTTAACTGCTCTTCAACGCGACGGAGTGCGTGATGTCACATGAGCGCTTCACCCCCATTGGCTGAACCGCCCACGTAACCCGGCCATCGCGCAACCAACTCAAAATGGTTTGTCTGGCCGAGAATCGCGCGCACACTTGCCCGCTCATTGCCCTGCCTCAGAGAGGTACGGCCTTTTGTACGCGGCGCACGCAATGTCGCGCGCACGGCCACTATAGTCGCGGCCTAAGGGGCCAGATCAGAAAACATGTAGAAGTGGCGCAGCCATGCGTTCATTACATGTAATGTCCTTCCAGATACGTTTAAAGACTTAAAAATATTGTATTTAAACATTTTGCAAGCAATGACTGTATATCACCTGTACCTCTGTACCATAAATGTACATGTCCTTAAATGACTGATATAGGGCTGTTACAGGGGCTGGGTAAGTGTAAGACCACAGCTAGGTCTGATTTAACTATTATATTGTTATTTACAGGGTTATTTTTCTCTCCTGTCTTCTCTTTGCTGGTGGCCCTTTGAGGACTGGAGTTGGCCACCCCTGATTAAAAGTAACAGTTTATTTATTTATAACAACATTTATATAGCGCCCTTATCCAGGGCGCAGTACATTCGTTGGTAAAACTTTCTTGGTTGGTGGGCAGGGGAGGGAACATTGTGGTCGGGCTGTGGGTTAGGTGCATTAACAGCTTGCTTGGCTGGTGGGCAGGGGAGGGAACATTGTGGTCGGGCGGTGGGTTAGGTGCATTAACAGCTTGCTTGGCTGGTGGACGGGGGTTGGGGTCAGGTCTCTGGATGTAGTCTTGTCGGTGGCATGGAGATGGGTCTGACAGTGGGGACAGTGGGGGCGATTGGCTCTGTGAGGTGGGTGACTTTGGAGGGTTTTGAAGAGAATTTAGGAAGGGGTGAGGGTCGGGGAGATCATGGGCGTTGGGGAGGGTGGGGTGAGGGAGGGGAGGTTAACGGGGGATCATGGAATGTGAGAGAAGAGATGCGTTTTGAGTTGACTTCTGAAGATAGTTAGGGAGGGGGCAGATTGGATGTGGTGGGGGAGATTGTTCCAGTGGAGAGGGGCGAGAAAGGCAAATGATCGAAATCGAGAGGAGACACATATAAAACACAAACATCATGCATATATTAATGCACAACATTCACATTCAGTTTGGCTTTTACCAGAACAATGAATTTACCATGGTTAGTATTTAGTACTCGTGTTGGGCTTTTATGTATAAAAATAACCCGCAGTGCCTAGTGTACCTCAAGTAGGCGGTAAATGTTAATGCAGGAATGAAAATGCAGAGAGTATATTATGTAACTATACTATGTAACTATATGTAACTATGTATATTGCCATATAGGAAGCGTGGCCCTGGGTACTCTGCTCATCTCCCCGGCACTGGAGCGGTTAGACAGCAGAGTCAGTACGGCACGGGTCGGCACACCATTGACGGGGAGATTAACTGGAATTGATCTGGATTTAGAAAACACTGATATTGACAATCATTAGCGTGCCACCTCCGTGTGATAATTGACATTATTGGCATGACAAGAAGGATGGGGTTTCCCTCTATGGATTGTATTCTGTGCCCTGTAAGATAAACTCCAGAATCTGCTGAATGAGTTTATTTAGCCAGCCGAGCCTCCGACTGTCCAGCAAAGCCCATTTATTCACGTGAAGATAAACAATGATGAGACTGACTAATGCAGCTTAATTAATTGTTGTTAATCAACATATTTTACAGTTAGTTGTGTATGCACAAAGTGAATGCCAGGCAAACATTTATATCCACGCGCAGATGTATAAATATTATAAGGGACCAAAGCACAGCCCGTGAGCCTAAAGTTGGTGCGGAGGTGGGTGCGAGGAGGTATGAGTGGGGACGTGGGAGTGTGTTGAGGTGGGTGCGTGTAGGGAGGTGGGTGCGTGTAGGGAGGTGGGTGCGTGTAGGGAGGTGGGTGCATGTAGGGAGGTGGGTGCGAGGACGTGGCCGGGCGGAGGTGGGAGTGGGGTGGTGAGTGCATGTGGCGAGGTGGGCGCGTGTGGGGAGGCGGACGTGGGGAGGTGGGCATGAGGGGAGGTGGGCGTGGGGAGACGGAGTGGTGCTGCGTTCTCTATGCCGAATTGCTGCAGTCTAATTTAGAGACGGGTGACATTTTTGCCAAAATTCGTATCCGCCGCAAATTTGCCAGTTTCCTTCAGCTGCGGATTTCCGTGGATCGGTCTCACAGGTACAGTATGCTTGGACCGTGGCACTGTCCAGCAGTTGCGGGTTTCCGTGGATCGGTCTCACAGGTACAGTGTGCTTGGACCGTGGCACTGTCCAGCAGCTGCGGGTTTCCGTGGATCGGTCTCACAGGTACAGT
Source organism: Ascaphus truei (assembly GCF_040206685.1). Classification (NCBI taxonomy): domain Eukaryota; kingdom Metazoa; phylum Chordata; class Amphibia; order Anura; family Ascaphidae; genus Ascaphus; species Ascaphus truei. The sequence continues at coordinate 5,980,299 of NC_134499.1, forward strand.
GTGCTTGGACCGTGGCACTGTCCAGCAGCTGCGGATTTCCATGGATCGGTCTCACAGGTACAGTGTGCTTGGACCGTTGTCACTGTGCAGGTTCTGATCCTGTGGGGCAAGACTCCCTTCCTCACACGATGCCTTAGGCCACGTCCATACATAGCACGGCGGCACGAACAAAAGCGCGCCATAAAGCGCGTGACGAAGTGTGACCGCGAGCGCGATTGCTGAGCAAACAAAATTATTTGATTTTGTTGCGCGACGGCCGGGTCACGAGCGGCTCAGCCAATGAGGGCGAACCGCTCCCGTGATGTCACGGGCACACCTCTGCCACGCCTCCCCATAGCATCTCACCCTAGGCCACAAATCGCCTCGGCAGCAGGCACGCATGACGTCACGCGCTCTGTTGCACACGCGCCTTGTATAGGCTCAGCCTTAGGCTGCGTCCAGGGTGCCTTCTTGCTTGCTGAGGCGCGCGGAGGCTGAGGGAAAGCGAATGCGTTCCCTGACCTTGATCCGCGCCGTCCGGGGGCGTGTCGGGGGTGTGTCGGGGGGCGGGCCAGTGACGTCACAGAGCTGGTTCGCCCTCATTGGGCGAACCGCTCACGTGACCGGCCCTGCGCTCCGGCAAGCGGGAAAATGTAACATTTTCCTAAGACCTGCGCTCCCGCAAGCGCGCGGAAGCGTAGGCGAGCCCCTACTAAAGCCGCTCTCATTGCGGCTGCAGGGGCTCAGTGCCGAGCGGCAGCGCGCCTCTGCCCGCAAGCACTAAGCATGGACGCGGCCTTAGGCTCGTCAATATACGGTAGCTCTTATGAATATCCACGGATGGGATTTCGGTAGAATATCCACGGATGGGATTTCGGTAGAATATCCACGGATGGGATTTCGGTAGAATATCCACGGAGGGGATTTCGGTAGAATATCCACGGATGGGATTTCGGTAGAATATCCACGGATGGGATTTCGGTAGAATATCCACGGATGGGAGTTCGGTAGAATATCCACGGATGGGATTTCGGTAGAATATCCACGGATGGGAGTTCGGTAGAATATCCACGGATGGGATTTCGGTAGAATATCCACGGATGGGATTTCGGTAGAATATCCACGGATGGGATTTCGGTAGAATATCCACGGATGGGATTTCGGTAGAATATCCACGGATGGGATTTCGGTAGAATATCCACGGATGGGATTTCGGTAAATTTGCCGGTCTCTGGTCCCATTGAAGGCTGATTTCTAGTGATCCAGGACTAGGAATGCAGTACTAAGGCTACGGCCCCAGTCACTGTGTGCATGCGCGTGTCGGAGCGCGTGTCGGAGCGCGTGTCGGAGCGCGTGTCGGAGCTCCTGGCGGCGCGTGTCCCAGTTTCAGCTGGGATCCGTGGTCTATGGGTCGCGATGGGTCACGCGTCTTGGCAAGAGCAAGGGGAGCAAAGACAAGATCTAGGCTACGGCCCCAGGGAGGCGTGGTGGGGGCGCAGCCATGATGTCACGCGGCTGTTTCGCACTCATTGGCTGAACCGCCGCGTGACGTGGCCAGCGCTCGCCCGCCGCGACAAAAGACAAAAATCTTGTGTTTTGGCAAAGGCGGGCACGCATCGTGCTTTCTGCAGGAGCACGCAGGCCGTGACTGGGGCCAGCCCCATAGAGGGCTGTACCTTGTGAGCGACGCACACGCCGTGGTGCGCGCAGCTGCGAGCAGTGGGACCGAGGCCTAACACCCGCGTTACACAGCATCCGACCTTATCTCTGCTGAACAATTAGTCATTTCACCTGCTGCCACCCAGCAATCTATTCTCAGGCTCACGCCTCTGGTACCGGGCAACACATTCTCTATGCCCTCGGTGACCAGCTCCAGTCCTCCAGGGCCACCAACAGATCAGGTTGACTGTGCTACCTGTGCTGAAGCAGGGATATCCTGAAAACCTGACCTGTTGGTGGCACTGCAGGAGTGGATTTGGAGTTACCCCGGCTCGATGAACAGCAAAGTGTTAAATGTAAAGAGATACAAATCAAATGCAAGCCTGGGGCAGCTTTAAAGATGGCTGAGCACTGGTATTTCCCCTATGCTGTTGTGTCACAGGACCTGCAGCTCCAGAGCAGAAACGAAGCTCCTACACGGTTATAACCCTACGGGGAAATGAATGGCGGTAACGATGCCTTAGTGAATCCGGACGTCAGGGCCGTATTTAGTGAGCGCTGCCCGGCTGTACAGAACCTTACAGTCCAAACATGGCAATGGTCCATAAGGTGCCTGGCAGCTTAGCACCACGTACTAAATATAGCCCTATGTTGGACCATGTGACTGCGCTAGAAGACCCAGAGTCCACCGTACACTCCCCGGAGGATTGTGTAATATCCGGGGCCTGCAGCAGAACCAGGGGGTCCCTTGTAAAGTAGTGGGGAAGGCGGACTGGTTTTACCATGGTATAGTCACATCCCCGGCTCCCCCTCCGCAGAGCCTGTTCCATGCACGGAATAAACAACAAACACTTGTATGAGATTTTCTCTAGTGCAGGGGGGTGTCACTCCAGTGCCCCCCCCCCCTGCTCCCAAAAGGTCAGGCTTTAAGGATATCCCAGCTTCAGCACAGGTGGCTCAATCAGTGTTCAATCCCAGCTTCAGCCACCTGTGCTGAAGCAGGGACTGATTGAGCCACCTGTGCTGAAGCAGGGATATCCCAAAACAATCTGATCTGTTATTTGTCTTGAGCACTGGAGTTGAGCGCCCTGCCCTGGCGGATGTCAGGCCCGGGGTCTCTGCAAGACACCGCCAGCATTATTATGTCACTGCTTCTCCTCCTCACCGCCTCTCGGAGCGAGCACTTACACCGCCTGCTGTACACCGGGGTGCGCATTTACTGCCCATTAACCCTTCACTGCCAACGAGGCATGCAAAACGTCAATGCCCCCCTCCCTCTCTTAAAGCGCCTGTCTCGTTTAGAAATCGCTGTTGGGTTTTTAATCCCAGAAGACACCCTTCTTAATATTTATTTAACTACGGAAAGATGCGCGTGGAGATCTGCGCGCGGTCTGGAAAGAGGAGAGCAACGTTGCCCCAGTTTGGGTTTTTTAGATCTTAGGCCAAGCTTATAGTGACTGCGACGCGACCTCGCCCGAAAACAAATGCATTGTCGCCGCCTTGTGTGCTTATAATAAGAACGACGGCGACAAAGCGGCGGCGCGATTTTTTGAAGCCGGGAATATTTAATTTTTCTGGGGCTGTCGCCTCATGTGACAGCCCCTGAACCAATTAATGGCCTGATTGCCCGCGCTGCCGCCAAGCGAAATACAACTTTCGCTAGAGGCGACGGGTGACGTCACGCGTCGCCGTCACTATACGCGCGGCCTTAGGCCTGGATTTTATGAGAAGCCTTGAGGACAAGATGGAGTCTTTAATCGCTGTATGTATTCTGATAATCCAGGGGGGGGCAGCTTCAGTCCTTAAGGGCCCCCAACAGGTCAGGTTTTCAGGATATCCCTGCTTCACCACGGGTGGCTCAGTCATTGATTGAGCCACCTGTGCTGAAGCAGGGATATCCTGAAAACCTGACCTGTTGGTGGGGCTGCCACAAATACAGGACATAATGGTGACACACACACACACATACCCCTCTCACCTCTCTCTGCTCCAGCTGTTTCCTCCTCTCCTTGGCCCCTGGGTAATTCAGCCAATCAGGATGGAAGCTGCCCAGCATCCTAGCAACTGCCCCGCTCGGGGAAATCCCGTGGCCCCAAGCCGGTCAGGTCACATTATCCAGATAGAGAGTACCAGGCACATGCACGCCCAGTATCACCTCTATTTTTACCGGACTGAGTGTTCAGATACAGGACGGTCCAGTTCAGTACCGGACACCTGGCGTTGGGTGTGGCCCTTGAGAACTGGAGTTGGCCCACTCGGTGCTGGTCAGAGCCAGGCTTGACCGCTGTCAGCCGGAGCACATGGCCACTAATACCAGCGCAGCTCATGCAGTATTTGCCACGGCTGGCTCTGGAGTACTTTTTAGAAAGGGGATCGCCCCGGGCAGTCTGACATGAAGTGGAACGGCGGGCGAGGATCCGGACTAAATCCACGCGGACACCGCACTCTTCAAGCAGTTCTTGGGTGGCCCTGGGTGATCCGGGTAACTGTCTGTGACCCATAAATTCCCTCCCTATACTGAGACTGGGAAACTGGCTTTAATACCACAGTCCTTGTGGTAATGTTACACACAGGCCACGGCGCACCTCGCCTTATCTTTTGTACCTAAACGTTCGGGCAGAGAAGGGGGGCGCGCACCCCACTTCTCTCCGCTGCCTGGCTGCTCACACCAAGAACTGGGACATTTCCACGCTTCAGTCTGACTTTCTAAGCCCGTGAGAACAGCTCTGGGAAGTCACTAAGGGCTCTCGGTGTGGAGATGTAAAGGAACATGTATCTCCCACCAACACACGTGGTATCTCTTCCCAAGCACGCCCCAACACACGTGGTATCTCTTCCCACGCACGCCCCAACACACGTGGTATCTCTTCCCACGCACGCCCCAACACACGTGGTATCTCTTCCCACGCACGCCCCAACACACGTGGGTATCTCTTCCCACGCACGCCCCAACACACGTGGTATCTCTTCCCACGCACGCCCCAACACACGTGGTATCTCTTCCCACGCACGCCCCAACACACGTGGGTATCTCTTCCCACGCACGCCCCAATACACGTGGTATCTCTTCCCACGCACGCCCCAACACACGTGGTATCTCTTCCCACGCACGCCCCAACACACGTGGTATCTCTTCCCACGCACGCCCCAACACACGTGGTATCTCTTCCCACGCACGCCCCAACACACGTGGTATCTCTTCCCACGCACGCCCCAACACACGTGGGTATCTCTTCCCACGCACGCCCCAACACACGTGGTATCTCTTCCCACGCACGCCCCAACACACGTGGGTATCTCTTCCCACGCACGCCCCAATACACGTGGTATCTCTTCCCACGCACGCCCCAACACACGTGGTATCTCTTCCCACGCACGCCCCAACACACGTGGTATCTCTTCCCACGCACGCCCCAACACACGTGGTATCTCTTCCCACGCACGCCCCAACACACGTGGTATCTCTTCCCACGCACGCCCCAACACACGTGGGTATCTCTTCCCACGCACGCCCCAACACACGTGGTATCTCTTCCCACGCACGCCCCAACACACGTGGTATCTCTTCCCACGCACGCCCCAACACACGTGGTATCTCTTCCCACGCACGCCCCAACACAAGTGGTATCTCTTCCCACGCACGCCCCCAACACACGTGGTATCTCTTCCCACGCACGCCCCAACACACGTGGTATCTCTTCCCACGCACGCCCCAACACACGTGGTATCTCTTCCCACGCACGCCCCAACACACGTGGTATCTCTTCCCACGCACGCCCCAACACACGTGGTATCTCTTCCCACGCACGCCCCAACACACGTGGTATCTCTTCCCACGCACGCCCCAACACACCTGGTATCTCTTCCCACGCACGCCCCAACACACGTGGTATCTCTTCCCACGCACGCCCCAACACACGTGGTATCTCTTCCCACGCACGCCCCAACACACGTGGTATCTCTTCCCACGCACGCCCCAACACACGTGGTATCTCTTCCCACGCACGCCCCAACACACGTGGTATCTCTTCCCACGCACGCCCCAACACACGTGGTATCTCTTCCCACGCACGCCCCAACACACGTGGTATCTCTTCCCACGCACGCCCCAACACACGTGGTATCTCTTCCCACGCACGCCCCAACACACGTGGGTATCTCTTCCCACGCACGCCCCAACACACGTGGTATCTCTTCCCACGCACGCCCCAACACACGTGGTATCTCTTCCCACGCACGCCCCAACACACGTGGTATCTCTTCCCACGCACGCCCCAACACAAGTGGTATCTCTTCCCACGCACGCCCCCAACACACGTGGTATCTCTTCCCACGCACGCCCCAACACACGTGGTATCTCTTCCCACGCACGCCCCAACACACGTGGTATCTCTTCCCACGCACGCCCCAACACACGTGGTATCTCTTCCCACGCACGCCCCAACACACGTGGTATCTCTTCCCACGCACGCCCCAACACACGTGGTATCTCTTCCCACGCACGCCCCAACACACCTGGTATCTCTTCCCACGCACGCCCCAACACACGTGGTATCTCTTCCCACGCACGCCCCAACACACGTGGTATCTCTTCCCACGCACGCCCCAACACACGTGGTATCTCTTCCCACGCACGCCCCAACACACGTGGTATCTCTTCCCACGCACGCCCCAACACACGTGGTATCTCTTCCCACGCACGCCCCAACACACGTGGTATCTCTTCCCACGCACGCCCCAACACACGTGGGTATCTCTTCCCACGCACGCCCCAACACACGTGGTATCTCTTCCCACGCACGCCCCAACACACGTGGTATCTCTTCCCACGCACGCCCCAACACACGTGGTATCTCTTCCCACGCACGCCCCAACACACGTGGTATCTCTTCCCACGCACGCCCCAACACACGTGGTATCTCTTCCCACGCACGCCCCAACACACGTGGTATCTCTTCCCACGCACGCCCCAACACACGTGGTATCTCTTCCCACGCACGCCCCAACACACGTGGTATCTCTTCCCACGCACGCCCCAACACACGTGGTATCTCTTCCCACGCACGCCCCAACACACGTGGTATCTCTTCCCACGCACGCCCCAACACACGTGGTATCTCTTCCCACGCACGCCCCAACACACGTGGTATCTCTTCCCACGCACGCCCCAACACACGTGGTATCTCTTCCCACGCACGCCCCAACACAGCGCTGTGATATCTACACGCCCGAGGAATCCGCGCAGCTTCATCTGCGGCCCGGGAATAGTGTGCGATTTACTATCATCGCAAAGAAACCATTCCTGTTACTCCTTCTGTCAGGTACGTGTCATTCTGTGGCACATTCCCGTGGCGGGGAGTTAAGGTATCGCAGCCACGCCTCTTTTCTATGTCCCTTCATACAATGCTACTTCTAGGTCAGCCCAATGGGACATTTGGCCGCAGCCGTCCCGCCATGACCAAGTCCCGCTGGTGTTTGGCTGCAGAGGGACCTCCCACCGCCGGCCGCTTCCACGATAAGGTACGTTTTAGGGTAGGGGTCCACTTTAAGGGGTCTAGCGGTTGGGGTAGGGGGTTAACGTTAGGGGTTTAGCAGTTAGGGTAGGGGGTTAACGTTAAGGGTTTAGAGGTTAGGGTAGGGGGTTAACGTTAGGGGTTTAGCGGTTAGGGTAGGGGGTTAACGTTAGGGTAGGGGGTTAACGTTAGGGGTTTAGCGGTTAGGCTAGGGGGTTAACGTTAGGGGTTTAGCGGTTAGGCTAGGGGGTTAACGTTAGGGGTTTAGCGGTTAGGGTAGGGGGTTAACGTTAGGGGTTTAGCGGTTAGGCTAGGGGGTTAACGTTAGGGGTCTAGCGGTTAGGGTTGGGGTCCACTTTAAGGGGTTTAGCGGTTAGGGTAGGGGGTTAACGTTAGGGGTTTAGCGGCTAGGGGGTTAACGTTAGGGGTTTAGCGGTTAGGGTAGGGGTCCACTTTAAGAGGTTTAGCGGTTAGGGTAGGGGGTTAACGTTAGGGGTTTAGCGGTTAGGGTAGGGGGTTAACGTTAGGGGTTTAGCGGTTAGGGTAGGGGGTTAACATTAGGGGTTTAGCAGGTAGGGTAGGGGGTTAACGTTAGGGGTTTAGCGGTTAGGGTAGGAGGTTAACATTAGGGGTTTAGCGGTTAGGGTAGGGGGTTAACGTTAGGGGTTTAGCGGTTAGGGTAGGGGGTTAACGTTACGGGTTTAGCGGTTAGGGTAGGGGGTTAACATTAGGGGTTTAGCAGTTAGGGCAGGGGTTAACTTAAAGGGTTTTATTGGTTAGGTAGGGGGTTAACTTTAGGGGATTTAGTGGTTAGGAGTTTTAAGGATTAAGGTTCTTAGGGTACTGGGTAGAACTAGTATTAGGGCTTTTTAGAGTAAGGGCTATGATTAGGGACTTACCCTGGTGGCGAAGCAGCCGGTGGCGGAGTGTCCCTGCGGCAAGGTGACTTACAGCTAAACGCTGGTGGTCACTTGGTCACGGCGAAACAGTGTCCTAGACTGGGGTTACGGTACCTTATACAGCACACACGTTCTTCCGGGGCGTGCGGGGGCGGGGGGACAACAATATCGCCCCAAAAACATCTGGGGGGCGGGGGGACAACAATATCGCCCCAAAAACATCTGGGGGGCGGGGGGACAACAATATCGCCCCTGACCAATAGTTTCCCCTAAAAATATCTGGGGGAGGGAAGGTCACCATAACCCTACACCCGGGAAAGCAGAAACACGCGGGGGCTCAGTTACTTACAATAGAGTATACTGCAGCGCTAGGTAAACCTGTCCAATAAATGGATTAGCTGATAACAAGGAAACACACAGCCCAGCCCTGGATATATAAACCAGAGGGACTGCAGCCATAAAACACTCTGTAACCGGGCAGCCAGGCACGGTGTCATTACGCTCGTTACAGGAGCAGAAATAGGGCGTTTGTTTCGGATGACTGGCCTACTTTCTTAAACCCGACACAAAAAGCCTCCCCTAAAAATAACACCGTGCAAACACGCTACAAATTAATTCCAGTGAGCGACATGAACATAAATTAAATATTGCTGATAGTCAACATTTAGGGCCCTTTTTTATTATCCAACAAATCAGCTGTTTGTGGACGAAAATCCCCATTCCGGGGGCGGATATCCCACAACGCTGACTAAGCCATAGAGCGGTAATTGTGTGTGTGTGTTTGTGTGGGTCTTGGACTGTTGCGTCGTATCGTGATGGCGACCCGATGTCACATGACGCGTTGCCATGACAACGCTGCATCACATGCCGCCTTGACATTGCTATGCCACGGAGGAGGGCCGCCTCCGCGCCCCTCCCACCCCCAGCCTACGAACGGCAAAAAGCTAACCTCGTCACGGTCTCCATTGATTGATTGTCCATAGTGCTTTTTCACCCGAAAACACCCCGAGCGGCCTTTTCTGTGGCTACAGAAGTATCCCCGTGTGGTTTTATAAATGTCTCAGCGCTGGCAATGAAAGGGTTATTAGCGCCGGAGTCTTTATAAAAGGACAGAAGCACGAGGTTACGATCTGGCGCTGGAGAAAATCAATGTGGGAATAAAAACGCCCCCGTAATGTCACGCCGGCCGTCACATTGAGCGATCCCGACTTCTGCTCATCTGCTTCATTTATTATGCCTGGACCAAAACCGTCATTAAAGATTTAGGGCGGCAGATATGTGAACGGATGCTAGGCCACGGAAAGTCCACGTATAACTGACTGACGGGGGGAAAAAAACACAAACAAATATATTTGTAAAAAACGTCAGAAATCTGCTCCATTTACATAATATTGTTATCAGTACAATAAACAGGACACGGGATCTGACTAAAGCAAACTGTAAAAGAAAGTAGGCGAAATGTCACATATGGATTTTGCCACTAAAAGGGACATGTATTTTGATGCTGTGACGGGTTTCACCTCTCCATTGCGGGACGGCATTGGGGCTGAAATGCCTTTGGTGCCTCTAGCACTGAAACTAACGGCCTGATTCCTTCTGAAATTCAATTCACAGAGAAACTACTATAAGGTTAGCAGCAAAGTGTCTGCGTGGTAATGTTCCACACACTGCACTACTCTGAGGGACACCTTCAATAGACCATTGGCTTCATTAAGGGCGGCCAGGCGGCTTCTCCAAAAATACTGGACACAATGGTGAAAGGTGCGACGCGCTCGAGACACATACAGGCCCAGAGAGGTAATACCGGGGTACACATACACGCCCAGAGAGGTAATACCGGGGTACACATACACGCCCAGAGAGGTAATACCGGTATACACATACACGCCCAGAGAGGTAATACCGGTATACACATAGACGCCCAGAGAGGTAATACCGGTATACACATACACGCCCAGAGAGGTAATACCGGTATACACATACACGCCCAGAGAGGTAATACCGGTATACACATACACGCCCAGAGAAGTAATACCGGTATACACATACACGCCCAGAGAGGTAATACCGGTATACACATACACGCCCAGAGAAGTAATACCGGTATACACATACACGCCCAGAGAGGTAATACCGGTATACACATACACGCCCAGAGAGGTAATACCGGTATACACATACACGCCCAGAGAGGTAATACCGGTATACACATACACGCCCAGAGAGGTAATACCGGTATACACATACAGGCCCAGAGAGGTAATACCGGTATACACATACAGGCCCAGAGAGGTAATACCGGTATACACATACACGCCGAGAGAGGTAATACCGGTATACACATACACGCCGAGAGAGGTAATACCGGTATACACATACACGTCCAGAGAGGTAATACCGGTATACACATACACGCCCAGAGAGGTAATACCGGTATACACATACACGCCCAGAGAGGTAATACCGGTATACACATACACGTCCAGAGAGGTAATACCGGTATACACATACACGCCCAGAGAGGTAATACCGGTATACACATACACGCCCAGAGTGGTAATACCGGTATACACATACACGCCCAGAGAGGTAATACCGGTATACACATACATGCCCAGAGAGGTAATACCGGTATACACATACACGCCTAGAGAGGTGTATACGGACGTTCACAGAGGTACACAATTGGAGACTTTATAAGGTGAAATTATAATAGGCTTTATTGTGCCTTTTCCTTTTCATCAGGAAACCATCCAAACACAGGGGGGGGAACAAAGCTTCTATTCACTTGGGAGTAGTTCTAGTGAAATCCTATGCAATTAATTCACATCTCCCTTAGTAAAGCATGTCTCGCAGCCCCAAAACATATACACTACCGACACACTTTATTGAAGTGTGGTCGGTACCGCAAGCCGGGAAATCTCCCGGCTTGCTAGTGGCCGCCCCTCAGCGTGCCGCGCGTCATAGACGCGCGGTCACGCGTCATCGGGAGCGTGCGCCCGCTGCACGCGTGTCCAGGGGCTCCCCGAGGGAGCCCTGGTGTCCCGCGATCGCGGGACAGCGGCAGGGGGTTCCGGAGGACCCGGCGGACCCGGCAGCGGTAGGGAGAGCGCCCCGATCGGAGGGCGCTCTTCCGCTGCTTCGGCGTGCGCCCGTCACACTCGGGCGCGCGCCAGGCTACTCCTGCGGCACAGAACGGGCAAATGCTCGAATAAACTGTGCCGCAGCAGTAGCATGAAATAAGCAGATATAAGCAGGTTCTTAATAATGAAAGTCTTATCTGTTAGCTGCTGTAGAGTAAGCTTCTCTGCTTTCCTGGAACCGCACCCGTGCGTGCACAAAAAATCAGCATCCAGGTTTAGAAGTCTTATTTGGTGTCTTGCAATCAGCTATGCTGAGCAGAGCTCAAGACCGGTCAGCTCCAGAGATGTGTGTTCTCTTGGTCAGTCTCTCCTCGGAGACTCAAGAATACTGCTCTGTCTCTCCAAAGGTCAGCTCTCATTCAGAGCTAAGGAGACACTTCTTGTCTCAACAGACAGGCTTTTGTAAGCAATCTAGATCAGGCAGGTGGTGTTTATTAATTGACTACCAGCAGTTAACCACCACACTGCTAGATTAAAGGCACATTACTTGAACAGGGATTACTCCCCTGTTACAAGAGGTAATACCGGTATACACATATACGCCCAGAGAGGTAATAGCGGTATACACATACACGCCCAGAGAGGTAATACGGGTATACACATACATGCCCAGAGAGGTAATACAGGTATACACATACACGCCCAGAGAGGTAATACCGGTATACACATACACGCCCAGAAAGGTAATACCGGTATACACATACACGCCCAGAGAGGTAATACCGGTATACACATACACGCCCAGAGAGGTAATACCGGTATACACATACAGGCCCAGAGAGGTAATACCGGTATACACATACAGGCCCAGAGAGGTAATACCGGTATACACATACACGCCGAGAGAGGTAATACCGGTATACACATACACGCCGAGAGAGGTAATACCGGTATACACATACACGTCCAGAGAGGTAATACCGGTATACACATACACGCCCAGAGAGGTAATACCGGTATACACATACACGCCCAGAGAGGTAATACCGGTATACACATACACGTCCAGAGAGGTAATACCGGTATACACATACACGCCCAGAGAGGTAATACCGGTATACACATACACGCCCAGAGTGGTAATACCGGTATACACATACACGCCCAGAGAGGTAATACCGGTATACACATACATGCCCAGAGAGGTAATACCGGTATACACATACACGCCTAGAGAGGTGTATACGGACGTTCACAGAGGTACACAATTGGAGACTTTATAAGGTGAAATTATAATAGGCTTTATTGTGCCTTTTCCTTTTCATCAGGAAACCATCCAAACACAGGGGGGGGAACAAAGCTTCTATTCACTTGGGAGTAGTTCTAGTGAAATCCTATGCAATTAATTCACATCTCCCTTAGTAAAGCATGTCTCGCAGCCCCAAAACATATAGCATGAAATAAGCAGATATAAGCAGGTTCTTAATAATGAAAGTCTTATCTGTTAGCTGCTGTAGAGTAAGCTTCTCTGCTTTCCTGGAACCGCACCCGTGCGTGCACAAAAAATCAGCATCCAGGTTTAGAAGTCTTATTTGGTGTCTTGCAATCAGCTATGCTGAGCAGAGCTCAAGACCGGTCAGCTCCAGAGATGTGTGTTCTCTTGGTCAGTCTCTCCTCGGAGACTCAAGAATACTGCTCTGTCTCTCCAAAGGTCAGCTCTCATTCAGAGCTAAGGAGACACTTCTTGTCTCAACAGACAGGCTTTTGTAAGCAATCTAGATCAGGCAGGTGGTGTTTATTAATTGACTACCAGCAGTTAACCACCACACTGCTAGATTAAAGGCACATTACTTGAACAGGGATTACTCCCCTGTTACAAGAGGTAATACCGGTATACACATATACGCCCAGAGAGGTAATAGCGGTATACACATACACGCCCAGAGAGGTAATACGGGTATACACATACATGCCCAGAGAGGTAATACAGGTATACACATACACGCCCAGAGAGGTAATACCGGTATACACATACACGCCCAGAAAGGTAATACCGGTATACACATACACGCCAGAGAGGTAATACTGGTATACACACATGCCCAGAGAGGTAATACTGGTATACACATACATGTCCAGAGAGGTAATACCGGTATACACATACATGTCCAGAGAGGTAATACCGGTATACACATAAATGTCCAGAGAGGTAATACCGGTATACATATACATGTCCAGAGAGGTAATACGAGTATACACATACACGCCCAGAGAGGTAATACGGGTATACACATACATGTCCAGAGATGTAATACGGGTATTCACATACATGTTCAGAGAGGTAATATGGGTATACACATACATGTCCAGAGAGGTAATACCGGTATACACATACACGCCCAGAGAGGTAATACGGGTATACACATACACGCCCAGAGAGGTAATACCGGTATACACATACATGTCCAGAGAGGTAATACCGGTATACACATACACGCCCAGAGAGGTAATACGGGTATACACATACACGCCCAGAGAGGTAATACCGGTATACACATACACGCCCAGAGAGGTAATACGGGTATACACATACACGCCCAGAGAGGTAATACGGGTACACACATACATGTCCAGAGAGGTAATACCGGTATACACATACACGCCCAGAGAGGTAATACCGGTATACACATACACGCCCAGAGAGGTAATACCGGTATACACATACACGCCCAGAGAGGTAATACCGGTATACACATACACGCCCAGAGAGGTAATACCGGTATACACATACATGCCCAGAGAGGTAATACGGGTATACACATACACGCCCAGAGAGGTAATACCGGTATACACATACACGCCCAGAGAGGTAATACCGGTATACACATACATGTCCAGAGAGGTAATACCGGTATACACATACACGCCCAGAGAGGTAATACGGGTATACACATACACGCCCAGAGAGGTAATACCGGTATATACATACACGCCCAGAGAGGTAATACGGGTACACACATACATGTTTAGTATTACCTCTCATTTTTTACTGGACAGAGCGTGCAAATACAGGACAGTCCGGTTCAATACTGGACACCTGGCAACCCTATGACTACATTGGAAATGAAGCATGAGACAGCGGTGCTAGGGGTCTGCTCACTATACCAGTGCTCCAGAAAGTCAGCGGTTTTCAGTATTTTTTCTGCCTCTCCTGGTGCCAGCGAGATAAAGGGTGAGAAACATCAAATGAACAGGGTCACCCCCATGGATGTGTTGCTAGGAGCCCCAGACATTACATCAGGCATCGCAGGAAAATCCAGAACGTGGGTTGCTAGGTAACTCGATCCTAACTTGAAGTGCTGCTCTGCCTCCATATGGGGGGCACGGGATATACCCTACATTGCATTGCAGGGGAGAAAAGGAAAACTGTATCTGCCGTATCTTCCCCTCATTAGAAGCCAGAGACAGGTAAGATATATATATGTGGCACAGCTCAATTGAATCCAGTAAATCAGGGGGTCTCAACTCCAATCCTCAAGACCCCTCAACCGGTCGGGTTTTCAGGATATCCCTGCTTCATAGTAACATGAGGTTGAAAAAAGACAGGCGTCCATCAAGTTCAACCTGTGCTAAATTTAGTCAAAGACTGAGCTACCTGTGCTGAAGCAGGGATATCTTTAAAACCTGTTTGGGGGTCTTGAGGACTGGAGTTGAGAAACCCTGATGTAAATGATGAAAACCCATTATCCCCTTTTTGTGGTAAGCGACTCCCCCGCTCCCTCCTCATGTTCCCGTCTATACTATCGGCATAAACTGCACCAAGCAGGAGACATATCCAAAAATGAGTTAAAAATCCATTATTGTGATTCAAAAACAGCCAGTTTGGGCTCTTCATATACAGTATGTGAGAGATGAAAAGACCCTACACATTTGCTTCCAATTCAATGTGAAATTAGTTATGGTCAAACAGAGATACTGTAGAACAATTGGTGCAATTGTCTCAAAGGCCAATGAAGAGAAATCAAGGCATGAGATCTCCTGTTTCTTTCTGCTCTGTTCAATAGCTGCCCAGGAAGACCAAACTCTAGGGAGAGATTAAGAATAACTTATTACTAATAATAACTTTATTTCATATAGCGCTTTTCTCCCAACGGGACACAAAACGCGTCACTATTACAGTATAGCGCGCGGTACGCAGCACGTAGGATTGTTACAGACATAGTCCCTGCCCCGTGGAGCTTACAATCTATGTTTTTGGTGCCTGAGGCACAGGGAGATAAAGTGGCTCGCCCAAGGTCACAAGGAGCTTGTTTCAAACTCAGTGTCATTGTTGACAGCGTCCTCCGAACTCAGACTCAGATAGAGCAATGAAAGATTCCTGAAGAGCACAGAGGCAAAGACGCTCTTAGCTATGGAACCAGTTCCAGGAAGAGCTGCTGTTCACTCAGCACACGTGGCACATCACATGGAAGAGACAAATAAAACAACAACCACGTGTTCATTTGTGGGAAGGGGACATTGGGATAATTGGATTTTCCACCCCCTGTCTGCCCACAGTCTGTCAGAAACCCAAACTGGCCCGTATAAGAGAACATCACCCCATATGGTGCCTCTGTTTTATTGTTTACTCTGCATTACTACTTTGCAACTGGACATTACTCATGTTCAGTATTTCTGCAGGGAGTTGGAGAAGCAGAGCAGTGTCTCCCGGAGAACATCTCTCTAAACTATTTCTGCATCAACGCCTCCTCATGAGGGGACAGATGCCCAGCCCGGGAACCATTCCAGGTTCATTCTGAGGCAAATGCATAGTCTCCCCTGGACACCTCCCGGCTGGCTCCCTGAGTGCAATATGCAGCTGCCTTAGGAGGCCCGTCGTTCTTCTCATGTTTCCCAATCATCTGTTAAAGAAGAAGGCGCCCAAGATTTGATTTTATGTGTCATTGTTTTTGTAATAAAGATCTCCAGCCAACCCATTGGTAAATATTGGAAAGTCTAGTAAGCCAGAGAACTGTGCACAGGTCACCCCCGCGTCGGCTTATCCAAACACATGCTTTAATCAAACACAGAGACACGGATATCGGTAACACAGGAGCAGGGATAAAAAGTCTAGTGGAAGGGAAGTCTCCATCCTATTCTGTCCTTACAACAAATAAACATCCCCCTGGTGAGCACATTCACACGTCTCAGACAGGCCTGCAACCATGCCCTGCCCCATTATCTCTTCGCATACAGTGCTTCCACTGCAGCCAGGGATTCTGGGTAATGACATGCAAATGAGCACACAGTGTCACTTTCTGCTTCTGATCTTTTTTAACATACAGCCGTTTAAACGTAGGCGTGTAATACAGCCCTCGCTGCTGCGCGTGCGGGGTCGCCCGGCGTTGCGCGTGCACGTGGCATGCGCGTTTAGTTGCTAGGGTGCAAGCGGTGATGCACGTGGTTAGGGGGCGTGACTGACATCACAGCGTTAGGCCGCGCTGTGATTGGTTCGCGGCGTGGCAGCAGAGCAAAAATACAATTTTTTGGTATTTTCCCTGGTCTGCTGTGCCCCAAGTATAGAAACGTCTATAGAACACAGCCAATTATAATTGATGCGGGCGCGCACGGTAGCGCGTGCGTACTATATGACACGCCTTATGCCTGACGGTTGTCCTTATAACAAGAGTACAGCATGTAAATATTTTGTCACCGTGTTGAAATTCCGTGTGTAAGAGAGAGAGCAGTAACACTACATCGTATGGCTCTGCATTTACTGCGTCTGATCTAAGACTTTTCTACACTTTAAAAGGATTGGATCTTACTTGATTTTCAGCATTTAGACTGAAATTCCTAGAAGAAATCGTCTCACTTCCAAGTACTTTTCCAATCCCATGCTGTATTTGCTGCCACCACCTTTGCTGGGAGACTGCTTTACATATCCACTACTTTTTCAGTGAAGGACTTTTTTTCACGAAATGTTTCAGCGCCTGCTTCCTCGAGCTTTAGAGGTTAATCTGAAAATACAGTATTACACCATGAGGTTTTCCTGCCATAGAATTTCGAGCTATTTAAACTGCTATAGATAGTTTCACTCTGGCTACTGGTTACTGAGAAGTGCTACCATACCTGATGTGGAAATGGCTGGTTAATGTAACCAAATCTACAAAAATCAGACGTCAGTGACTTTATGTTAACCCCTTCCAATCCACAGATGCCCTTCTGGCTACAAAAGGATTGAAGAGAAATCCAGGCGGTGTACTCAGCTACAGCAAAAATGAGCAACTTCTTTTTTTCTTTATAGGTGTGTGCGTATATATAGTATATATAGAAGGGTAAGAAAAGCCGCACACCGAATAGTACAATAAATGTGTCTTTACTGGCTCAACGATTCGGCCTCCCAGAGGAGCCTTTTTCACGAGCTCTTTCCATTGGGAAGCCGAAATGTTGAGCCAGTAAAGACAGATTTATTTGCCGCTTGGCGTGCTAACTTTTCTGACCCTTCTATATAGTAGAGCAGGGGAGCGCAATCCTATCCCTCTGCACCCCCTCTGCTGGCTGTCCTGCTCTCCGTGCGCCCCCCTCTCTCCCTCCTCCTTACCGTGCGCCCCCCTCCCTCCCTCCTCCTTACCGTGGTTCCCGGCGTCTGGGCGTCATGATGTCACATTGCCATAGCAACGTGATGTCACATAACCCTGCGGCATCATTGGATGCTGCGTTGCCTTGGTGATGCGTCTCCAGATGCCGGCTGAACCACGGTAAGTAAGGTTTACAGAGGCCTTCGCCGCTTCCCCGGCTTCCGGGAAGCGCGCGCGGCCTCTTTAAACCCCGCGCCTACGCAGTTAAACCCAAGGGGGGCGCACCCCCCGTTTGCGCACCGCTGTAGTAGAGTGTAGTACGCGAAGACGCGTTCAGTGACACTATAAGGAATATTTACGAGAATGCCACATCTACCATTAGATTGCACGGAGATACAAGCACCAAAGCTTTAGGCTGCGGCCACGCTGCCGCTGAGCTCGCTCATGCTTGGAGAGCGGTGATGTCACCAGCTCACCAAGCATGAGCGATCGCTGTCCTGCAACATTTTTAGAGCAGGAGCGGGGGGCGTGGCTACTATGGGAGGGGGGGGGTGTCATTTGCTGTATAGGGGCCGTCTGTGTTTCTGTGTATATCTCTCTCTCTCCCCCCCTCATCTCTCTCCCCCCCATTGCTCTCTCTCTCCCCCATTGCTCTCTTTTTCTCTCCCGGCCATCCCCCCTCTCCCCCCCCTGCGCTCTCTCACCTGTCCCCCCTGCCCTCTCTCTCCCTGCCCCCCCCTGCATTCTCTCCCCCCCCCTGCGCTCTCTCGCCCCTGCCCCCCCCGCACTCTCTCACCCTTCTCCCCCCTGTATCTCCCTTTTCCCCCCCTCTCTCTCCCCCTTCTCCCCCATCTCTCTCCCTCCCCCCCTTCTCCCCCTCCCTCCCCCTCCTCTCTCTCTCCCCCTCCTCTCTCTCTCTCCCCTTCCTCTCTCTCTCTCTCTCTCCCCCTCCTCTCTCTCTCCCCCCCTCTCTCTCTCCCCCTCTCTCTCTCCCTTCTCCCCCTACACCACTCCGTTTGCCCCCCACCACCACACTGCAGCACTCCATTTGCCCCCCCTGTCCATTTGCCCCCCTGTACATTTGCCCCCCATCCATTTGCCCCCCCTGTCCATTTGCACCCCCGTCCGTTTCCCCCCCCATGTCCGTTTGCCCCCCCTCTGTCCGTTTTCCCCCTCTCAGTCCGTTTGCACCCCCTCTCAAACCCTGCTCTCAGCACCAAAGTATCCCTCCCTTGTCTCCCCAATCACAACGCTTGGGAGAGCGTGTGTGCACGCGCATGAGCGCGCGAGCACAGCGGGTTAGGGGATGTGCTGATCCACATTGCAGTAGGTAAGCGCGCCAAGCGCATAGCGAGCTCAGCGCCAGTGGGGACTCAGCCTAAGGCTGCGGTCCCAGTAATGTCTGTGACACGCACACCCGGCGGGGGGCGGCGCGTGTCACAGCGCTAACCGCGATCTGCGGTCTGACAGGGAGAGGGGAGCTTGCGACGGGAGGGGGCGTGGTCGGGGATTTGCGGGGCGTGGCCATTACGTCACGCGGCTGGTTCGCCCTCATTGGGTGAACCGCCGGTGGGGGCGTGGCCACGCCTCCGTCGCTAGGAGCAAACTCAATTTTATTGAGTTGTGAAAAACCCTGCCGCACGGCGCGGCTGCACCTTCAGCGTGACGGTGCGTACTGGGCCCAGCCCCATTGAGGGGCGGTGCTTACACGCACAGTGCACGCCGCGCCGTGCGCACAGGCTGCACTGGGACCGCAGCCTTACACAGCAAGAATTGT
This sequence comes from Ascaphus truei, assembly GCF_040206685.1. Classification (NCBI taxonomy): domain Eukaryota; kingdom Metazoa; phylum Chordata; class Amphibia; order Anura; family Ascaphidae; genus Ascaphus; species Ascaphus truei. Next base: position 5,999,766 of record NC_134499.1, read on the forward strand.
TCAAAACATTGGGCGGGGAAGAAAAAGGAATCAAAATAAACGGGGAATACTTGAGTCCCTTCGATTTGCGGGGGACATTGTTATTTTTGCCGTAAGATCAGAAGACCTCCAGCAACAAATCCAAGAACTTGCCGAAGCTACTGAGAAAGTGGCCACCATATAAATCTCAGCAAGACCAAAGCTCTGTAACTCTGTAACTCTGTAACTCTGTATCTCTGTAACTCTGTAACTCTGTAACTCTGTAACTCTGTAACTCTGTAGCTCTGTAGCTCTGTAGCTCTGTAACTCTGTAACTCTGTAACTCTGTAACTCTGTAGCTCTGTAGCTCTGTAACTCTGTAGCTCTGTAGCTCTGTAGCTCTGTAACTCTAACTCTGTAACTCTGTAGCTCTGTAACTCTAACTCTCTAACTCTGTAGCTCTGTAGCTCTGTAGCTCTGTAGCTCTGTAGCTCTGTAACTCTGTAGCTCTGTAGCTCTGTAGCTCTGTAACTCTGTAACTCTGTAACTCTGTAACTCTGTAGCTCTGTAACTCTGTAACTCTGTAACTCTGTAACTCTGTAGCTCTGTAGCTCTGTAACTCTGTAACTCTGTAGCTCTGTAACTCTGTAACTCTGTAGCTCTGTAGCTCTGTAGCTCTGTAGCTCTGTAACTCTGTAGCTCTGTAACTCTGTAGCTCTGTAACTCTGTAACTCTGTAGCTCTGTAGCTCTGTAACTCTGTAACTCTGTAACTCTGTAACTCTGTAACTCTAACTCTGTAACTCTGTAGCTCTGTAACTCTAACTCTGTAACTCTGTAGCTCTGTAGCTCTGTAGCTCTGTAGCTCTGTAACTCTGTAACTCTGTAACTCTGTAGCTCTGTAACTCGGAAACTCTGTAACTCTGTAACTCTGTAGCTCTGTAACTCTAACTCTGTAACTCTGTAGCTCTGTAACTCTAACTCTGTAACTCTGTAACTCTGTAGCTCTGTAGCTCTGTAACTCTGTAGCTCTGTAACTCTGTAACTCTGTAGCTCTGTAACTCTGTAACTCTGTAGCTCTGTAACTCTGTAACTCTGTAGCTCTGTAACTCTGTAGCTCTGTAACTCTGTAGCTCTGTAGCTCTGTAACTCTGTAACTCTGTAACTCTGTAGCTCTGTAACTCTGTAGCTCTGTAACTCTGTAGCTCTGTAGCTCTGTAGCTCTGTAACTCTGTAACTCTGTAGCTCTGTAACTCTGTAACTCTGTAGCTCTGTAACTCTGTAGCTCTGTAACTCTGTAACTCTGTAACTCCGTAGCTCTGTAATGTTCAACAAATGTGTCAAGTCTGCCAACAATGAAATAAATGGAATAGAACGAGAAGAAGTATAAGTCTCTGCCTAGCTTGGCCGGCAAGTAGCAATGGATGGGAACCTTTTGAATTAAATCCACAGGAGAATGAAGATGGGACGGAGCATTTGGAAGAAACAAGACAATCTTTCAGGGGAATCTTCCACTTTTCTAAACACATGAAAAGGATTTGCAAAAATTGGCCATTTCTGTGGTGGGAGGGATAGTCTGCACAGACTGGCCCCGATGGCATACATCCAAGAGTTGGCATACATCCAAGAGTTCTCAAGGAGTTAAGCTCAGTAATAGCAAAACCATTATATTTAATATTCAAGGACTCCATTTCCACAGGCTCAGTACCACAAGATTGGCGTAAAGCAGATGTGGTGCCTACTTGTATATTTAAAAAGGGAGCTAGATCACAACCGGGAAATTACAGACCTGTAAGCCTGACTTCAATAGTAGGGAAACTACTTGAAGGTTTAATACAGGATAATATTCAGGAATACCTAATGGAAAACAAAATTATTAGTAATAGTCAGCATGGATTTATGAAGGATAGATCTTGCCAAACTAACCTTATTTGTTTCTTTGAAAAGGTAAGTAGGAATTTAGACCAGGGTAATGCAGTTGATGTGGTCTACTTAGATTTTACATAGGCTTTTGATACGGTTTCACACAAGAGGTTGGTGAGCAAAATAAAGAAAATTGGACTCTAATAATATTTGCACCTGGATTGAAAACTGCTTAAAGGACAGACAACAGAGGGTTGTCATAAATGGAACTTTTTCAGGTTGGGCTAAAGTCGTGAGTGGAGTACCTCAGGGATCGGTACTGGGACCCCTGCTTTTTAACTTGTTTATTAATGACCTTGAGGTTGGCATCGAGAGCAAAGTCTCCATCTTTGCTGATGATACTAAATTGTGTAAGGTAATAGAATCAGAGCAGGATGTAATTTCTCTTCAGAAGGACTTGGAGAGACTGGAAACATGGGCAGGTAAATGGCAAATGAGGTTTAATACAGATAAATGTAAGGTTATGCATTTGGGATGCAAGAATAAAAAGGCGACTTACAAATTAAATGGAGATATATTGGGGGAATCCTTGATGGAGAAGGATTTAGGAGTGTTTGTAGACAGCAGGCTTAGCAATAGTGCCCAATGTCATGCAGTAGCTGCAAAGGCAAACAAGATCTCATCTTGCATCAAACGGGCAATGGATGGAAGGGAAATAAACATAATTATGCCCCTTTACAAAGCATTAGTAAGACCACACCTTGAATATGGAGTACAATTTTGGGCACCAATCCTAAGAAAAGACATTATGGAACTAGAGAGAGTGCAGAGAAGAACCACCAAATTAATAAAGGGGATGGACATTCTAACTTATGAGGAGAGACTAGCTAAATTAGATTTATTTACATTAGAAAAGAGGCGTCTAAGAGGGGATATGATAACTATATACAAATATATTCAGGGACAATACAAGGAGCTTTCAAAATAACTATTCATCCCACGGGCATTTCAAAGGACTCAGGGCCATCCCATAAGGTTGGAGGAAAGGAAATTTCACCAGCAACAAAGGAAAGGGTTCTTTACAGTAAGGGCAGTTAAAATGTGGAATTCATTACCCATGGAGACTGTGATGGCAGATACAATAGATTTTTAGATCTTTTTAGATGGGAAAGGTATACAGGGATATACCAAATAAGTATATATGGGAAGGATGTTGATCCAGGGATTAATCCGATTGCCAATTCTTGGAGTCCGGAAGGAATTAATTTTTCCCCTTAATGGGGTTTTTTGTTTGCCTTCCTCTGGATGAATAAGTAAGTATAGATATAGGATAAAGTATCTGTTGTCTAAATTTAGCATAGGTTGAACTTGATGGACCTATGTCTTTTTTCAACCTCATCTACTATGTAACTATGTAACTATGTAGACAGTGCCCGAGATACTGTACAACAAAAATACAATGTAATGCTCTGTCAGGGGTGGCCAACTCCTCAAGACACCCCCCCACCTAACAGGTCCGGTTTTCACAATATAACTTCTTCAGCACAGGTAGCTCAATCAATAATTGAGCCATCTGTGCTGAAGCAGGGATATCCTGAAAACCTGACCTGTTGGTGGCCCCTGAGAACTGGAGGTGGCCACCCCTGCTCTAAGTATATATGTCCCAGTACCTTGTGAACCGCACTATAAAGTGGGAATGAGTTTGGGAATAAAAGGTTCAGCTGAACCTCTGCATTGCAGCTACGTTCTGAGTTTACTCTTGTGCGCACAGTCTATGGGAACAGGCTTCACTGATTGGAAGCTGCTTTGACAATAAACACTCTTTATAGCTGCTTTATTTGCTAGCGCTTGCTCTACCTTTTATAAAATAAATCTTCTGCTGGCCTGAGGAGAGCTTTTCCTTACAGAGCCCCGCACTGCTCACTGGGCTGTGCAGTCCCCTCAGCACTGAAGGCAGGATATTGATTATACCCACAGCTATAAGCTCAGACCAATTAGTATACTGTATTTTTTGTGACTATCTCCTTGTGGTTTACATGGATGTCCTTCTAGCCCAAAGACTGAGCCACTGACTGAGCCACCTGTGCTGAAGCAGGGATAACCTGATTTGTTGGTGGCTCGAGGACTGGAGTTGCTCACCCCCTGCCTTGGCCTCTTTATTAACCATATCCAATATGTATCATCATAAAATGTGTTATTAAAAAGGGGACATTGTCCACGACACTATCTACAAGTTTGTACTGTAGCACTCGACAGCAAGGTGTGTATCACGCTAGGACGGGAACATATGTAACCCCCCCTGAGAAGCATGGATCCTGTACTGTACAGTCACATGGAGTGATTAGGAGCAGCCGTGCAAGGGAGCAGCTCTAGTGATTGGCGAGGTTGTTGGATGTTTGGGTTCTCAGCTAAGCAGAAGTTTAGACAACTGGTGCAATACGGTGAGCTCCAACACGAAGCAATATCTTAGGAGTTTTCTGGGCAGTCCCAGCGGGCGATATGTTGGGCGAATAATTTTTTTTAAAACATTGGATTGAAGCAGGGGGTCTCTGGAGCTGAACCCCATTAATTCCAGCCCCGGGGACCCCCTGCTTCTGGAGATACGTACCTCTGTGGGGGGCGCCGGTATCCCCTCCGCTCGGCGAGCAGGGATCACGTGATGGCGGAGTTTCAAAGCTCCTGCACCCTGCCGGCCAATAGGAAGCCGGGACGTCATCCGTGAGGCTTTCTATTGGCCCGCGTGATGCAGGAGCTTTAAACTTTACTGAGATACCGGCGCCCCCATCGGAGGTCTGTATCTCAGGAAGTGGGGGGTCCCCAGAGCGGAAATTAGTGGGGTTCAGCTACAAAGACCCCCTGCTTCAACCCTATGTTAAAAAAATTAATTTTAATAAGTGCATGAATTGCTCTTTTAGGAGAGTCACTAATGACCTGCTCCCCTCTAACCAAGGAGATTAATTGTGTCTACAGCAAGGGCGGCCAACTCCAGTCCTCAAGGGCCACCAACAGGCCAGGTTTTAAGGATATCTGCTTCAGACCTGTGCTGAAGCTGGGACTGATTGAACCACCTGTGCTGAAATAGCCTCTCCAACTGAGCCTCTGAGCCACCTGTGCTGAAGCTGGGCTATCCTGAAAACCTGACCTGTTGGTGGCCCTGGAGGACTGGAGTTGGCCGCCCCTGCTCTGCAGTATATGACAGTTTCCGTACCGGGCAGCGTGACTTTCTACAGATTATTGTGTCGTTCGCCGAGATTCAGATACAATAAAATAATAATAATTTATGACTGGAAAGATAGCAGTTGATTGCTGGCACACAGCTGTGAAAAATTGTTTTAGTTAATTTAACAACGTACAACAAGAAGTATAATATGCCTCTGACTTATTTACTGTTCAGGTCTGCGCTGAGACAACTCTGCCGCGACAAACCTCATGCAACGTAAAGACATGTTTATTGGTCCCCTGATGCCAGTTTGTGCTCAGAGCTGCACAGTGATTCATTCCTGGGCTGTTCTCTGTAAGAATAGGAGGGTGCACTCTATGGGGGGCCCCAATCCTTTAACTCTTGGGGAAGGAAAGTCTGAACATGATGGGTTATTAAATATAAGTGTGATGAGCATTTGGGGGTTGTCTTGTGGTTTAATCCACGGGGTCAACTCCAGTCCTCAAGCCGCCACCCTCCCAGCCCCCACCACCAGGTCAGGTTTTCAGGATATCCCAGCTTCAGCACAAGTGGCTCAATCAGTCCCTGCGCCACCACAGGGTGCTCATTTAGTCCCTACTTCAGCAAAGGTGGCTCAATCAGTCCCTGCTGCAGCACAGGTGGCTCAATCAGAGGCTCAGTCTGATTGAGCCCCTGTGCTGAAGCTGGGCTATCATGATGAAAATGTGACCTGTTGGGGGGCTTGAGGGCTGGAGTTGAGCACCCTGGTTTAAGCATACTGTAGATCTCTGTTGTGAGTGACAGGTTCATGGCCCAATGCATGTGACGTTATCCCCTCTGCACCAGAAACCTCAGCATCATTGGTAGACAAGCATCAAGTCACTGCCCCTGTATTGTCCTGACATGTACAGTGCTGCACAAATGGTTATTGCCACAGTGACGGGAGGGGGTAACCAGGCTCTCAAATCAAGGTTAAGCCCGTTTTGGTTACCCCTGATCCGTGTATAAGGGTCTAAGAGAGTTAGCTCTTAGGCCCAGTAACTGTTTCCATATATGGTCTGTAATAAAAGTATTTTTTGTGTTCTCCCTTTCCGGGCGTGTCAGCGACCAGGGATCGCTAGGGTGGGAGTTTCAAGGGGGGGTTTGCGGAGGAACCGTTAATAGAATGTGTCTAGGAGGTTGGGGTCCGGAGTTGTCGGTTCCCCTATAAATGTACCCGGGAATCACGCCTGATTCTCTGATACATGTAGGCACATTGTCCCGGCAATACCTCCCCTTGAAAACACAAGTGCGACTCACCACTAGGGAAGGAGTATGATTAGCCGGTGCGTCAATACACAGAGAGACCCTTGTATAGATAAGTACATTTCCGCCTGGACCGTGGCACTGTATAGGGTTAATAGTGCAGCATCCCTTGCCGGGGACAGGGATTAGGGCCTAGTGCTCACAGGCTCACATATATAGCACAAACAGTATCCCAAGTGCTGACTTAATGGAAAGACATAAGCCCACAGAGTACCTTACAGTTAGTTGCTCTCTTCAGTGCGGTCCTATGCGGTATTATCCACGCAGCGTGCGATCCACCAGTAGAGATGACCATAGAAAAAAAGAGAGAGCAGGCAGCGCACTGCCAAAGGAGCAGGAGGCGGCTCACAGGTAAGAAAGAGACAGCAGGCAGCGCACTGCCAAAGGAGCAGGAGGCGGCTCACAGATAAAAAAGAAAAACTTTTATTCCATAACTGGATCAGACAAAAAAAACCCAGGTATCCCCAACAGCACCTGGGGTTTTTGTCTGATCCAGTTATGGAATAAAAGTTTTTCTTTTTTACCTGTGAGCCTCCTCCTGCTCGTTTGGCAGTGCGCTGCCTGCCTTCTCTTTTTCACCACTAGGGTACCCTGCTTCAGCACAGCTCAGAAAGGAGAATGAGGCCCAGGGATGAATAAGTATCCCTGTAGTTGAGGGAATTCCTAGGTTAAGGGGGGTACCCCAGCTAGTGCCAGGTAACTCAGAACCAGTGTAGGGTTTGTGGGTGCCCTAACCGTATATAAGGTTGTGGGGGGACTCAGAGTCCAGGGAAAAGTGTGTGGGGAATAAGGCAGATAAAAGTACAAGATCTTTTTTCTTCAGTCCCCTGTACCCAGAGACTCAGAAGTATATTAAAACATATGCCCTAGTGTATTAAAATATACTTTAATAATGTAATGTGTTTTTTACATTCGGAACCGATGTCCAAAGAGGCTGCCAGAGCTAACCCACAGGTGCCGGAAAGTCTGCTGGACATCGGAATTCAAAGCAGCCAGAGGTGAGAATAGCATTTGGTCAGCGGGGAAAGGCGGAGTACCAGGTCCGGAGATCAATGGCAGTCGTCCGGGCTGCCAATTGCTCTGCCAGACCTGGTGGAGCCTGTCCCAGTGGGTGGAATTGAGATAGCCAGGGAGAGAGGTGGCAGGGAGAGAGGTGGCAGGGAGAGAGGTGGCAAGGAGAGAGGTGGCAGGGAGAGAGGTGGCAGGGAGAGAGGTGGCAGGGAGAGAGGTGGCAGGGAGAGAGGTGGCAGGGAGAGAGGTGGCAGGGAGAGAGGTGGCAGGGAGAGAGGTGGCAGGGGGAGAGGTGGCAGGGAGAGGTGGCAGGGAGAGAGGTGGCAGGGAGAGAGGTGGCAGGGAGAGAGGTGGCAGGGAGAGAGGTGGCAAGGAGAGAGGTGGCAGGGAGAGAGGTGGCAGGGAGAGAGGTGGCAGGGAGAGAGGTGGCAGGGAGAGAGGTGGCAGGGGGAGAGGTGGCAGGGAGAGGTGGCAGGGAGAGAGGTGGCAGGGAGAGAGGTGGCAGGGGGAGAGGTGGCAGGGAGAGGTGGCAGGGAGAGAGGTGGCAGGGGGAGAGGTGGCAGGGAGAGGTGGCAGGGAGAGAGGTGGCAGGGAGAGGTGGCAGGGAGAGAGGTGGCAGGGAGAGAGGTGGCAGGCTTGCGCATGTCTCTTGGCTATTTCAGATTTCCCGCTTTTCTAGCCGGCTTGGCTCTGATTGGTTGCTTGGGAATTTTCCCACGCGTTGATTGGTTACTGAGTTTTGTGAATGAAACTCAGAATACTATAAAGCCTTTGCTCTTAAGCAGAAATGCTTTTAAGTAGAAATCTTTCAAGTAGTATGGAAGTTTAAAAAGGAAGTTCAAAAAGAGGTGGAAAAAGTGGACACAATCTACTGCTTCTGATTCCTGCATTTGAACTACGCTGGAAAGGAGGTTATCATCCCACTCTGCACATCTCAACACATTACTATTGCTGTGATGACGCCTTTACTTTTTATATTTACTGTAACCTCACTTATTTTCAAATTATGCACTTCCTTCCACCAGCCTCATCATGTCTCTAACTCTATTCATATTTCGCCATCTCTCCTTACTTCACCACTTCTCAGTTCTTACCTGAGCCCTCTGTCACCACACAGCTATACACCCTGCACTAAAACACACCCCTACAAATCATCCTCACACATCCTCTTTCTATCCATGCTTCTCCTCCTTGCTTCTGGGGATATCTCTCCCAATCCTGGTCCCTGCCTTATTTCTACTTGCTCTCGTCCTCGCCTTCCACATGCAACTTCTACTCCTTCTGGTGTCAACCCCTCCAACCTCATACCCATCCCCTGCCACCCTCCCTCCTCTCTCCCTTTCTCCTGTGCCCTTTGGAATGCTCGCTCCCTCTCTAACAAGTTCCTCTCTGTGCATGACTTCTTTCTCTCTCACTCCCTGCTTCTCTTTGCTATAACTGAGACCTGGCTCACTCAGTCTGACTCTGCTCTGGAAGCTGCCCTCTCCTATGGTGGCCTTTCCTTCTCCCACACTCCACGCCCTGGTGGCAGGAGTGGAGGCGTGGGGCTCCTGCTCTCCTCTCTCTGCCGTTACAGAACAGTTTCTATTCCCCCCTCTCTTGCTTTTCCCTCCTTCGAGGCTCACACAGTCCAGATCTTCTCTCCTCTCCCGGTCCATGTGGCGGTCATCTATCGCCCACCTTCCTCTACTCATCCCCCTTCTGCCTTTCTCTCTCACTTTGAATCCTGGCTCTCTTTCTTTCTCTCCTCAGACTCCCCTGTTCTTCTCCTTGGGGACTTCAACTGCCACATTGATGACCCCTCTCTCCCTTGGGCTTCCCGCTTTCTTTCTCTAACCTCTTCTTTTGGCCTTCAACAGTGGACTGCAGCCTGCACCCACAAGGATGGCCACTACTTAGACCTGGTTTTCACTAAAAACTTCTCTCTCTCTGATTTCTCCATTTCCCCTTTTCCTCTCTCTGACCATCACCTCATCTCATTTTCTCTCTCTCGCTTCTCTCCATCTCCATCTCCATCTCGCCCTCGTTTTTGCAGAAACCTGCGCTCTATTAACCTCCCAGCTCTTGATTCCACTTTACGCTCCTCCCTCTCCTCTCTCAGTTCTGCTTCAGACCCTGACAACCTGGTCAGAAACTACAACTCTGCCTTATCTTCCTCTCTTGATCTTCATGCCCCACTTTCTCTCCGTCCTCGCCCTTCTAACCCCAGACCCTGGCTAAACTCCCACACACGCATGCTGCGTTCCTCCACTCGTTCCTCTGAACGCCTCTGGAGGAAATCTCATACGCTCGCAGACTTCATTCACTACAAATTTATGCTATCCTGTTTCAACTCTGCCCTCTTTCAGGCTAAACAAACCTACTTTTCATCACTAATCAACACACACAAGTCTAACCCACGCCGTCTCTTTTCTGTCTTTGACTCTCTACTCAGACCACCCTCAGCTGCCTCCTCTTCTTCCTCCATCTCACCTCAGGACTTTGCTGACTTTTTTAAGAAAAAGGTGGAGTCCATACGGCAGAACATCCCATCTGTTGCCTCCTCCCATCCCACAATGCTTCCCAACTCTCCTCCTGTCTTTCTTGACTCTTTTTCTGCTATCTCGGAGGAGGATGTATCACTGCTGATCTCCTCTTCTCCCTCTACCACTTGCCCTCTTGATCCCATTCCCTCCCATCTCCTAAAACCTCTTGCTCCTTCTATAATCCTTATGCTCACACAGATCTTTAACTCTTCCCTCTACTCTGGTACCTTTCCTTCATCCTTCAAGCATACAACCGTTATACCATTACTCAAAAACAGCAAGCTTGACCCTACCTGTCCTTCTAACTATCGACCTGTTTCCCTCCTGCCTTTTGCCTCCAAACTCCTTGAACGTCTTGTATTCTCTCGATTGCTACACTTTCTCAACACCTATTCTGTACTAGACCCTCTACAATCTGGCTTCCGCACTGCTCACTCTACTGAAACAGCCCTCACTAAAATAACTGACGACCTCCACGCTGCCAAAGACAGAGGTCATTACACTCTGCTCATATTACTCGACATCTCTGCAGCATTCGACACCGTGGACCACCCTCTTCTCCTTCACATTCTCCATACTCTTGGTATTCGGAACAAAGCTTTATCCTGGATCTCCTCTTACCTCTCCCATCGTACCTTCAGTGTCTCTTTTGCTAACACCTCCTCCTCCTCTATTGATCTCTCTGTGGGGGTACCTCAGGGCTCTGTCCTGGGACCCCTTCTCTTTTCTCTCTACACACTCTCTCTAGGTGACTTAATCACATCTTTTGGGTTTAAATATCACCTCTATGCTGACGACACACAAATTTACCTTTCAACCCCTGACCTTACACCTGCTATACAGACCAAAGTTTCTGAATGCCTCTCTGGAATATCATCCTGGATGGCCATCCGCCGACTGAAACTCAACATGGCAAAAACAGAGCTCCTTATACTACCTCCCAAACCTGGCCCTACTACATCCTTCCACATTGCTATTGGAAATACGATCATTCACCCAGTAGCCCAAGCACGCTGCCTAGGGGTCACACTTGATTCCTCTCTCTCATTCTCCTCTCATATTCAAAACGTTTCTAAAACTTGTCGCTTTTTCCTCCGCAATATCACAAAGATACGCCCTTTCCTCTGTTACTCAACTGCCAAAACTCTGACTCAGGCCCTCATTCTCTCACGTCTCGATTACTGCAACCTCCTGCTGTCCGGCCTTCCTACCTCTCACCTGTCTCCCCTACAATCTATCCTAAACACTGCTGCCAGAATCACTCTACTCTTTCCTAAATCTGTCTCAGCGTCTCCCCTGCTGAAATCCCTCTCCTGGCTTCCGATTAAATCACGTATCTCACACTCAATTCTACTGCTCACTTTTAAAGCTTTACATTCTTCTGCCCCTCATTACATCTCAGCCCTAATTTCTCGCTATGCACCATCACGACTCTTGCGTTCTTCTCAAGGATGTCTTCTTTCTACCCCCTTTGTATCTAAAGCTCTCTCCCGCCTTAAACCTTTCTCACTTTCTGCCCCACACCTCTGGAATGCTCTTCCCCTCAATACCCGACTAGCCCCCTCGCTATCCACCTTTAAGACCCACCTTAAGACACATCTGCTTAAAGAAGCATATGAGTAGCACTGGATAATCATGGACACATGACACAAAGCTTGGCCCCCTGCAGACGCACTTACTAGTATTCCCTCCTACTGTCTCTGTACGTTCTCCCTACCTACCAATTAGATTGTAAGCTCCTCGGAGCAGGGACTCCTTCCTTAATGTTACTTTTACAGTATGTCTGAAGCACTTATTCCCATGATCTGTTATTTATATTTGTTATTTATATGACATGTATTACTACTGTGAAGCGCTATGTACATTTTATGGCGCTATACAAATAAAGACATACATACATACATACATAAAGAACGTGTGAGCAAATCAGATTGTAGTTTTCCGTTAGTAAGAGCGCAGGCGGCATTTCAAATTTGCTTCTGCGTGAATAGCAGAGCGACCGGCTTTCATTTCAAGCCAGAAAAGCCTGCCCGCCAGAGACTAAGTCCAGCTTTCTGCTGCCAAGTTCTGAAAATCAAACGTAGCGGACACGGCTGGGATTTCATGCCGATTTGGAGTAACTCGCGGTCAGGAGGGACCAAGTTCTCAGAAGAGAACGTAGCGGTGGGTTATGGAACTTTATGCCGATTTGGGCTCCAGGAGATTCCGGGCTAAGTCCCGGTCAGGGTAAAACTCTCCCATAGAGTTCCCTGCACCTAGGAAAGTCTTGTTTTCAAAACCAGTCTCAAAGTAAGTGTGTCTTTTTGTCTGTATTTTGTGTATCACTGTGTGTAAGCGAATTTGTGCCGAATAAATGACAATTTATTTAATTACCTTGTTTTGCTCAATGACTGATCCTGCTAAAAAGGTGTAAATAGCCTCGTCTCCCGTGACAGCCACATATGAATACACCATAAGAATTAGAATGAGCTCCTTCCTCTGCAGCGCTCGGGCTGCTGTCCGATAACCAGTCAATAATAGGGAGTGGTTTCATGTTAATTCAATTACCAAGCCTGTCTCATTAGAAGGGAGCCTTACACTTCACCATTCTAAAGGAATTGATCCTGGAGATGTGTAGATTGCTTTGTTATGCGTTATAAGTTGTGCTACCTTGTAATGGGAAGCAGGGTTTGGCGGGGGAGGCGCCCCTTGCCTCTCAGGCTCTCTTCCGGGCAGAGTTCACCGACGCTTTGGTCACTGGACAGGTACCAGCTTTCACCTCCCAGTGGATCCTAACTGGGGGGGCTCTGCTCGGTATCCCCCCATCTGCACTCATTTGCACTCCTTGTTTTACTTTTGGGCGTTTTCTGTTCTGGTTGGTCTTCTGGCCAACAAGATGTTGTATCCATCATGTCCAAGGCTTAACAATACACTACCTTGTAATGGACCAGAGCATTCAAAACCTCACAGGTCTCTTTTTCAGGTGTCACAAATGAGTTATCGAATGAGAGCACGATTTGACATCAGTACAATTTATAAAAATTTTATAAACCCAGGATAAACGTATACTTTTTATTCTGATCGCGTGACAAACCACTGCTCTTTAGAATCTATTTGTAGCAAAGCAGTGACATCTTTCTCAGTTATGGAATTAGTGACTCCATGGCAACTATTAAGTTTTCAAATGGAAAAAGTCTGGGACTACAATGCTGCCTTACACCTGGCGTGCGCTGGGAGGAAGCGTCCGTCAGCACGGAACAGGTAAAGCAAACGTATCCAAGGCCTATATCAGGGGTGGCCAACTCCAGTCCTCAAGGACCCTGCTTCAGCACAGGTGTGCTATTCTCGTATCCCCGAATAGATTATCGAGGCGGATCGTGGCTCTAGAATTGCGATTTCTTCTCAAAATCGTCCTGCCAGGAATAGTTGGCAAGAAGGTGTTGAGAAGCTGCCTATAAGCGCCAAATTGTATGCTGTGTATTTTAGGTTTTCATGTTGTATTATGGCATTTTTTGTGTTTTTTTTTAATTGTTTATTTCTGGTTTTGTTTGATGTTTGCCTTTAATAGTGGTTTATTTTTGGTGTTTTGATTTTCAATGATGGTGTTTATTTGGAGATTTATTTTATTTATTGATGGTTTTGTTTTGCTGTTGGAATAGTTAATTCTGGTGTTAATTTAGTATTTGATTAATTGATTGGTGGTAATTTTGTTGTGTTTACTTGTTTATTTTTGTTTATTTGGTGATTGTTTGGATTGCATTGGATATTGATGGAGATTGACTTTTTTGTAGGTTGACCATTGACTGGCATAGTGTTAAATCGTGCCCATATTATATGGGCATGATGTACCCACTGTGACAATCAATTGGATTATTGGCATTTGTAATGTGATGATTTTTATATGTAATGTGTTGTATTTTGGGCTTGTTTTTTTGTAGCTTCACCATTTATTGCTATAGTGTTAAATCATGCCCATATTATATGGGCATGATGCACCCACTGTACCAATGAATGGGTGGAGGGGGGGGGGGTAGTTGCCTGGGTAGGGTGGTTTGGCCTCCTGGGTGTGTAGTAGGGGAGGGGGGTTAACCCCTTAATTACTATAGCAGTTATTAACCGCTAAGGTGATTAAGGGATTGTGGCATTAGATTGTATTTTTGTATGTATTCTTGCTGGCATCTGAGGATATGGCCCTGCATTATGCTGATGAGGACACCCTTCATGATGGCAGGGGTAAGTAGAACGGTTTTTAATTACTTTATTTATGCTGCCGGGCTAATGTTTGATTTAATAATGGGCAAATGAGCTATTATCCATATCTGTATAATAGTTATTTTGCAGATTACTATACTGTATGTGTTGGTGGTGGGGGGTATGTATTGAAATGTGTGCCATCTTTATTTATTTGACAACAGGGTTGGCACTGAAGGTCAGCGGGGACCTGTGGGGACCACCCGAGGACCCCTGGATGCCCATGGGCACCAACCGAGTACCCCCAGACGCCCATGGGGACCACCTAAGGACCCCTGGACACACAGGGACACCTGTGGGAACCACCTGAGGGCCCCAGATACCTGTGGGAACCACCCAAGGGCCACCAGACACCGATGGGGACCAGCCAGGGACCTCTTGTGGGGCCCCCAGACACCCGTGGGGACCGCCTGGAGGCCCACGGACACTCGGCAGTACCACCCGAGGGCCCACAGACACCCGTGGGGACCACCTAAAGACCCACGGGCGCCAATGGGGACTACCCGGGAACACCCGCCGGCCTCTGTTATCAATCCTGTGTTAAAATAAGTAAATAAGGGTTTTATGTGGGAGCACAGTGGGTGGGTTGTGTATTGGTGGTTATTACATATTTTAATATAAATTTTAATACTAGTGTAAATGAGCAGGGGGTCTCCGGAGCAGAACCTTGTTGATTTGAGGTCCGGGAACCCCCTGCTTCCCGAGATACAGGCCCCGTTATGGGGTGCCGGTATTTCCAATGCATGTAAATGTCCCATGTCACATGATCGTGGGATTTAAATGCATAGCAGATACAGGCACCCCATAATGGGGCCTTTATCTTGGGAAGCAGGGGGTCCCCGGACCTCAAATCAACACGGTTCTGCTACGAAGACCCCCTGCTCATCTACACTAGGAATAAAATGGAAATGTAAAAACGTTATTTTCTGGCGAGATTTGCGCAGGCAGAGGCATCTCTCTATCTCTCTCCGCAGCAGATAGAACTCGCCGGGTGAGCCCTTTTCAGGGGGCCAATCATCTTGGCGCCGGCTACTCGCCATTTTTGCAAATGTTGCAATCACTGGTATTCAGGGCTTTCTGCACCGTGATAGCAGCGCTGCCAAAACTGGCGATTTCAAAGACATGGCGATTTTCCTATCGGAGCTTCGTGCACGAGGCCCCACAGTGTTATAGAGGAACGACTGAATCAAAAGAACCATGATGCAGCTAGGTTGGCCATACTGAATCAGCTGTTATCGACAGCATTGTACTATAGACCAGCGGTGCTCAACTCCAGTCCTCAAGACCCCCTAGCAGGTTGGGTTTTCAGGCTATCCCAGTTTCAGCACAGGTCGCTTAATCAGTCCCTGCTTCAGCACAAGTTGCTCAATCAGTCTCAACTTCAGCACAGGTGGCTCAATCAGTGGCTCAGTCTTCCACCTGTGCTGAATCAGGGATATCCTGAAACCCTGACCTGTTGGGGGGTCTTGAGGCCTGGGGTTGGCCACCCTTGCTATAGGCAGACAGTGCCAATATGGATTCAATGGCTAAACAGACCTCGTTACCACGGCTCCACACCTCGCGGCTAACCAGCAGGTGAAAATTACGGAAAATATAGATTTAATGGCCGAAAAGCTTTCCCAGAAACCAAAATCATAAATTCTGCTGTGGGCTAATTAACTGGCAGAGCACCGACGTGGAAAATCACACGTAAAACACAAGAGATCATTTACGAATGACTTTATTTTCAATCTCCAAATGCAATTAGCACGAGGAACGCGTTGGGAACGGGACATTTCATTTTATACGATCGGGAAGTGTGTAGGAAAGCAGAACATTACACAGCACAGGGACCTGGTGTCCAGCGCGTGTGATACACGGATCATTGCATTTTCCTTAGGATTAAGCACTAAAGTACTATTCCTTATTGTGTCTAATAGTCTGGGGCGCCTACGTTACCCCCAAATATTCTCTTCTTTTTTAAATCCCTGCAGTTACTCCTTTGCAATGCATTAAAAAAAAACGGAGCTGAACCCCATTAATCTCAGCTCTGGGGACCCCCTGCTTCCCGAGATACTTACCTCAGAAGGGGGAGCCGGTATCTCTGAGGTTTAAAGCTCCCGTGTCACGCGGCCAAATAGGAAGCCGCACCGGATGACGTCCCGGCTTCCTATTGGCCGGCAGTGGCGCGGGAGCTTTGAAACTCCGCCATCACGTGATCCCTGCTCGCCAAGCGGCGCCTCCTACGTAGGTCTGTATCTCCGGAAGCAGGGGGTCTCCGGAATTAATGGAGTTCAACTCCGGAGACCCCCTGCTTCAACCCTATAAACACATTTTTACAAAGCGCCCGGTTCGATTGCCTCTAACGGGGTTAAGCGCCGCTTGTAAATGTGACTAAGTGCTTTGGACAGGCAGGAAAACATCCCGTGTGCATTTTATTTCTTGCCGTTCGGATTTCATTCTTACGTTGAGTTAAACGCCAAACTTTCCAGATGGCCCTAATGCCACCTGACACCCCTGAGTGCTAATGGGAATCACTTGCTGACACATCATTATACCTGCTTTTACCTCACAGAGAATCACTCGCACATACTGGCAGCGATCCAATCACATAATGCCGGGCTAATGCGCATAACCCTCGTTCCCATCCAGCCTGGGCCGCGACCGCTAGGAATGGAAGCCATAATAATTGGAAGGCTTTAACCCCATGTCGCTCGAAGTGTTGAAGGCCACTGCAGCAGCTAAGAAGTTAATACAATTTGTACTCAATGCCTCCGATTTAACCCCATGGCTGACAAATTGAACTGTCACAAATTGATTCTCCTTGTTTGAACCCTTACTTATAGAGTGTAAGCTCCCCGGGCAACGCCCTCCTGTCCTACTGCTTCCTGCCAACCAGCCGTGTTATTTGTTACCATTCGATCAGCTGCTTGCTTGTAATTGTTCAGCTGCTTGCTTGTACACGGCAGACTCTAACCACAGGCTTGCTACATTGTTTACAGCTGGTGTATGCATATTTATATGAGGGAAGGGATTACATCATTAAAAGGGATACTTTTAATAAGAGTTGATATTTTGTTTTAGCATAGACCTTCTACACCCTATGTATTCAACACAGTGTGACAACCACTATGCTGAATTTGATGTAATGCTGATCACACTGTGTACCTTAATGTTCTACACTGCTACTATTCTATTGCCTGCTGCAGGCCACTGAATATACATAGGTAATGTGTTTCAATTATGGGCATCACATCTTTAAATTAAACGCAGGAGCTGATGGGGTTAATCTCTGATACCAATTACTCATGAGATATCCTATTCCAATCATATCCCCATCTTGACTCTATATTGCTCCCCCAAGGGGTTATGTTCATATCCACATTTTATCTTTTGAGTGTAATTATATATATATATATTTGTAATAAAACTTTTTTGTTTTTTGCGCTGTTTTCGCTTTTAGTTTCTGGTATAGGGATGTTTTACCTTATGGCCATAGAAACATACACACGTTTGGTTTAGAGTGCATATATAGGGGTACCTTTGAACTTCTTTGTTCACTCTCTGTCATGCTCCAATGTATAGTAATGTTTAATATTTAATTTTTTCGTCCTCAGCCCTATTGCGCTGCGCTGCAGAATACGTTGGCGCGATACAAATGATGATAACAGTGTTGCTTCACAAGACTACTGCCGTAAATAAACAATCAGCGGTTAGGTGCGGAATATAGCGCCTTTCATTCTGAGATCATCAGTCTCTTAATTCCTCATTATACATAAAGGTCTAATTCAGGGGTGGCCAACTCCAGTCCTCAAGGGCCACCAACAGGTCAGGTTCTCAGGATATCCCTGCTTCAGCACAGGTGGCTCAATCTATGGCTCAGTCTTTGACTGCACCCACACACACGCCCAGAGAGGTAATACTGGTGTACACATACACGCCCAGAGAGGTAATACCGGTATACACATACACGCCCAGAGAGGTAATACCGGTATACACATACACGCCCAGAGAGGTAATACCGGTATACACATACACGCCCAGAGAGGTAATACCGGTATACACATACACGCCCAGAGAGGTAATACCGATATACACATACACGCCCAGAGAGGTAATACCGGTATACACATACACGCCCAGAGAGGTAATACTGGTATACACATACACGCCCAGGGAGGTAATACCGGTATACACATACACGCCCAGAGAGGTAATACCGGTGTACACATACACGCCCAGAGAGGTAATACCGGTATACACATACACACCCAGAGAGGTAATACCGGTGTACACATACATGCCCAGAGAGGAAATACTGGTATACACATACAGTGGTGTGAAAAAGAAAGTACACCCTCTTTGAATTCCATGGTTTTACATATCAGGACATAATAACAATCAATTAGCAGGTCTTAAAATTAGGTAAATAATACCTCAGATGAACAACACCACATGACATATTACACCGTGTCATGATTTAACAAAATAAAGCCAAAATGGAGAAGCCATGTGGGAAAAACTAAGTATACCTTATGATTCAATAGCTTGTAGAACCACCTTTAGCAGCAATAACTTGAAGTAATCGTTTTCTGTATGACTTTATCAGTCTCTCACATCATTGTGGAGGAATTTTGGCCCACTCTTCTTTACAACGTTGCTTCAGTTCATTGAGGTTTGCGGGCATTTGTTTATGCACAGGTCTCTTAGGGTCCAGCCACAGCATTTCAATCGGGTTGAGGTCTGGACTTTGACTGGGCCATTGCCACACCTTGATTCTTTTCTTTTTCAGCCATTCTGTTTTTTGTAGATTTGCTGGTGTGCTTGGGATCATTGTCCTGTTGCATGACCCAATTTCGGCCAAGCTTTAGCTGTCAGATAGATGGCCTCACATTTGACTCTAGAATACTTTGGTATACAACGGAGTTCAGGGTCGACTCAATGACTGCAAAGTTCCCAGGTCCTGTGGCTGCAAAACAAGCCCAAATCATCACCCCTCCACCACCGTGCTTCACAGTTGGTATGAGGTGTTTGTGCTGATATGCTGTGTTTGGTTTTCGCCAAACGTGGCGCTGTTCATTATGGCCAAACATCTCCACTTTGGTCTCATCTGTCCAAAGGACATTATTCCAGAAGTCTTGTGGTTTGTTCAGATGCAACTTTGCAAACCTAAGCCGTGCTGCCATGTTCTTTTTAGAGAGTAGATGCTTTCTCCTGGCAACCCTTCCAAACAAACCATACTTGTTCAGTCTTTTTCTAATTGTACTGTCATGAACTTTAACATTTAACATGCTAACTGAGGCCTGTAGAGTCTGAGATGTAACTCTTGTTTTTTTGCAATTTCTCTGAGCATTGCACGGTCTGACCTTGGGGTGAATTTGCTGGGACGTCCACTCCTGGGAAGATTGGAAATTGTCTTGAATGTTTTCCACTTTTGAATAATCTTTCTCACTGTAGAATGATGGACTTTAAATTGTTTGGAAATGGCCTTATAACCCTTCCCAGATTGATGGGCAGCAACAATTGGTTCTCTAAGATCATTGCTGATGTCTTTCCTCCATGGCATTGTGTTAACACACACCTGAATGCTCCAGACCAGCAAACTGCTAAAACTTCGGCTTTTATAGAGGTGGTCACACTTGCTGATGATCAATTAATCAAGGGCATTTGATTAGCAGCACCTGTCTGCTACTTAGCATCTTAATTCCTATGGAAGCAGTAAGGGTGTACAGTACTTAGTTTTTCATACATGGCTTCTCCATTTTGGCTTTATTTTTGTTAAATAAATCATGACACGGTGTAATATGTCATGTGTTGTTGTTCACCTGAGGTTGTATTTACCTAATTTTAAGACAGGTGGGGGCGTGGCCACGCCTCCGGCGCAAGGTTTGAACTCAATTTCATTGAGTTAAAAAAAAACCCTGCCGCACGGCGCGGCTGCGACTTCAGCGTGAGGGTGAGTACTGGGCCCTTCCCCATTGAGGGGCGGTGCTTACACGCACAGCGCCCGCCGAGCCGTGCGCTGCGGCAGTGACTGGGACCGCAGCCTAACTTACCTCGCTGTGGGCCGTAGCGTCGCCAAGATAAGCCCCTAACGTTACACCTTAGGCCTCGGTCCCACTGCTCATGGCTGCGCGCGCTACGGTGTGTGCGGCGCGAACAAGATACGGCTTTCTATGGGGCCGGCCCCAGTCACTGCCTGCGCGCGCCTGCAGAAAGCGCGATGCGCGACCGCTTTTCCCAAAGATTTTTGTATTTTGGCGCGGCGGCTGAGTGCTGGCCACGTCACAGCGGCGGTTCAGCCAATGAGAGCGAACCAGCCACGTGACATCATGGCCGTGCCTCCCCTCCCCCCCTCCCATCGCGATCTCCTGCTCTTCCCTGGACGCACAACCACAGACCACAAATCACAGCTGAAACTGGTGCACGCGCCGCCAGGCGCTCCGACGCGCGTACGCTGTGACTGGGGCCGTAGTCTTACCCTAAAAAACCCGCATCTTAACCCCTAATACTAACGATACCCCCTACCCTAAAAACCTTAACCCTTTAACCTAATTTTCTATCCTAAAAGCCTAACCCCTTACCCGCTGCCCTAGCTGCTACAACTCCATACGTTAACGTACCTTATTGGCGAAACGGGCAGCCGGTGAGTGTCCAGTGGTGGCGCGGCCACGGCGTAGGGTCCCTCGATGGGCCAAACGCCGGCGCTGCAAAACGGCCGCGACCAAATATTCGACTCCGCTGGCGCTCTGCAAGTTACTCTCTCGCTGTAAAGTGACAGGAATTATTTTGCTACTGGTAATGTCTCTGCAAACCCACATCCGTAGGTCCCCATCACAGCTCTCCGGGTCAGTGACCCAAACCAGTGAGACGTGATGGTTAATGGCCAAAAAGATGACACTTTAATGGAACAAATCTGGCTTCAATAACCGCGGCTGCATGGAAGGATACGATGCCATTAGCAGCGGGAATGAGCGAGGCGTCCGTCTGTGAGAGGGGCCTGGCATCTCTGCAGAACTCATTATCCATTCATTATGTTCTATAAATCTGCCAGTGTGCGCGGTGCGGGGAAAGGTCAAAGAAATCAGGCGCGATGAAATGAACCCAGCCCCTCGCAATGCCCGTTCTGCAGCAGGCGTGCGGTATTAGCACACGGGGAAACTTTACTTAGGCTGAAGAACTGGGCTCTGCGGGAAGATCTTGTGCAAGCAAAGAAAGAGACAATGGGCCGTATTGACTAAACGGTGCCACTAACCCACAAAGACCTACCTAATGTGGGCTAAAATGTAATAAAGCTGCTGCATTACAATATTCTGCACTTTTATTTATTTTTTTAACAAATCTCAAGTTTTTAGAAAACACAAAAGTGCCAAATGATTATGTAGTTCATCTTACGGATTAGGATCTGATGATGCCTGCGACGGTGAAGGGGTAACCAGGCCATCAATAAAGGGATTATGCCCGCCTGGTTACCTCTGAGCCCTATTTCAGGTTTTAGAGTGTCAGCTCTTCACCCTGTGTATTGTCCCTGCAATGAATGTGTTGTATGACAAAGATGTTATGTGAGTTTTGCTTTCCCAGGAGTGCTACCCAGGGGAGATTCTCAGGCTGTGAGTTTCAGGGGGGACTGTGCAGTAAAAGAGTCGTCAGAATGTGGAAAGGTAGAAGGGGCCCAGAGTTGCTGGCCACCCCAAAAATGTATCCGGGAATCAGGTCAGATTCCCGGGGGCATATAGGCACATCACTCCGGTCAAAGTCCAACATTGAAAAGTTACGCGACTCACTGCCAGGTTTCCCTGCTTCAGCACAGACCAGGAAGGTAAATGAGGGTGTAGGGATTTGTATATCCCAGGTACAGGCAAGGTTCCCTAAGTAAGTGAGGGTCCCCCAGTATATGCCCAGGTACCCCAGAATCGGTATAGAGGTTCTGGGAGGTTTCTCCAACTATATATTAAGTTGCGAGAGGCTTTATGAAACCTAAGTCCTAGTTTCAGTGAAGGAAAGAGTTACAGCTCTGGGAGTGCAGCTAAGGGAAGGAGTTACAGGTCTGGGAGTGCAGCTAAGGGAAGGAGTTACAGCTCTGGGAGTGCAGCTAAGGGAAGGAGTTACAGCTCTGGGAGTGCAGCTAAGGGAAGGAGTTACAGCTCTGGGAGTGCAGCTAAGGGAAGGAGATACAGCTCTGAGAGTGCAGCTAAGGGAAGGAGTTATAGCTCTGGGAGTGCAGCTAAGGGAAGGAGTTACAGGTCTGGGAGTGCAGCTAAGGGAAGGAGTTACAGCTCTGGGAGTGCAGCTAAGGGAAGGAGTTACAGCTCTGGGAGTGCAGCTAAGGGAAGGAGTTACAGCTCTGGGAGTGCAGCTAAGGGAAGGAGATACAGCTCTGAGAGTGCAGCTAAGGGAAGGAGATACAGCTCTGGGAGTGCAGCTAAGGGAAGGAGTTACAGGTCTGGGAGTGCAGCTAAGGGAAGGAGTTACAGCTCTGGGAGTGCAGCTAAGGGAAGGAGTTACAGCTCTGGGAGTGCAGCTAAGGGAAGGAGTTACAGGTCTGGGAGTGCAGCTAAGGGAAGGAGTTACAGGTCTGGGAGTGCAGCTAAGGGAACGAGTTACAGCACTGAGAGTGCAGCTAAGGGAAGGAGATACAGCTCTGGGAGTGCAGCTAAGGGAAGGAGTTACAGCTCTGAGAGTGCAGCTAAGGGAAGGAGTTACAGGTCTGGGAGTGCAGCTAAGGGAAGGAGTTACAGGTCTGGGAGTGCAGCTAAGGGAAGGAGTTACAGCTCTGGGAGTGCAGCTAAGGGAAGGAGTTACAGGTCTGGGAGTGCAGCTAAGGGAAGGAGTTACAGCTCTGGGAGTGCAGCTAAGGGAAGGAGATACAGCTCTGGGAGTGCAGCTAAGGGAAGGAGTTACAGCTCTGGGAGTGCAGCTAAGGGAAGGAGTTACAGCTCTGGGAGTGCAGCTAAGGGAAGGAGTTACAGCTCTGGGAGTGCAGCTAAGGGAAGGAGTTACAGCTCTGGGAGTGCAGCTAAGGGAAGGAGTTACAGGTCTGGGAGTGCAGCTAAGGGAAGGAGTTACAGCTCTGGGAGTGCAGCTAAGGGAAGGAGTTACAGCCCTGGGAGTGCAGCTAAGGGAAGGAGTTACAGCTCTGGGAGTGCAGCTAAGGGAAGGAGTTACAGCTCTGGGAGTGCAGCTAAGGGGGGAAGGAGATACAGCTCTGGGAGTGCAGCTAAGGGAAGGAGATACAGCCCTGGGAGTGCAGCTAAGGGAAGGAGTTACAGGTCTGGGAGTGCAGCTAAGGGAAGGAGTTACAGCTCTGGGAGTGCAGCTAAGGGAAGGAGTTACAGCCCTGGGAGTGCAGCTAAGGGAAGGAGTTACAGCCCTGGGAGTGCAGCTAAGGGAAGGAGTTACAGCTCTGGGAGTGCAGCTAA
This sequence comes from Ascaphus truei, assembly GCF_040206685.1. NCBI lineage: Eukaryota > Metazoa > Chordata > Amphibia > Anura > Ascaphidae > Ascaphus > Ascaphus truei. Next base: position 6,023,214 of record NC_134499.1, read on the forward strand.
GGGAAGGAGTTACAGCTCTGGGAGTGCAGCTAAGGGAAGGAGTTACAGCTCTGGGAGTGCAGCTAAGAGAAGGAGTTACATCTCTGGGAGTGCAGCTAAGGGAAGGAGTTACAGCCCTGGGAGTGCAGCTAAGGGAAGGAGTTACAGCTCTGGGAGTGCAGCTAAGGGAAGGAGATACAGCCCTGGGAGTGCAGCTAAGGGAAGGAGTTACAGCTCTGGGAGTGCAGCTAAGGGAAGGAGTTACAGCCCTGGGAGTGCAGCTAAGGGAAGGAGATACAGCCCTGGGAGTGCAGCTAAGGGAAGGAGTTACAGCTCTGGGAGTGCAGCTAAGGGAAGGAGTTACAGCCCTGGGAGTGCAGCTAAGGGAAGGAGTTACAGCTCTGGGAGTGCAGCTAAGGGAAGGAGTTACAGCTCTGGGAGTGCAGCTAAGGGAAGGAGTTACAGCCCTGTGAGTGCAGCTAAGGGAAGGAGTTACAGCTCTGGGAGTGCAGCTAAGGGAAGGAGATACAGCTCTGGGAGTGCAGCTAAGGGGGGAAGGAGATACAGCTCTGGGAGTGCAGCTAAGGGGGGAAGGAGATACAGCTCTGGGAGTGCAGCTAAGGGAAGGAGATACAGCTCTGGGAGTGCAGCTAAGGGAAGGAGTTACAGCTCTGGGAGTGCAGCTAAGGGAAGGAGTTACAGCTCTGGGAGTGCAGCTAAGGGAAGGAGTTACAGGTCTGGGAGTGCAGCTAAGGGAAGGAGTTACAGCTCTGGGAGTGCAGCTAAGGGAAGGAGTTACAGCCCTGGGAGTGCAGCTAAGGGAAGGAGTTACAGCCCTGGGAGTGCAGCTAAGGGAAGGAGTTACAGCTCTGGGAGTGCAGCTAAGGGAAGGAGTTACAGCTCTGGGAGTGCAGCTAAGGGAAGGAGTTACAGCTCTGGGAGTGCAGCTAAGAGAAGGAGTTACATCTCTGGGAGTGCAGCTAAGGGAAGGAGTTACAGCCCTGGGAGTGCAGCTAAGGGAAGGAGTTACAGCTCTGGGAGTGCAGCTAAGGGAAGGAGATACAGCCCTGGGAGTGCAGCTAAGGGAAGGAGTTACAGCCCTGGGAGTGCAGCTAAGGGAAGGAGTTACAGCCCTGGGAGTGCAGCTAAGGGAAGGAGTTACAGCCCTGGGAGTGCAGCTAAGGGAAGGAGTTACAGCTCTGGGAGTGCAGCTAAGGGAAGGAGTTACAGCCCTGGGAGTGCAGCTAAGGGAAGGAGATACAGCCCTGGGAGTGCAGCTAAGGGAAGGAGTTACAGCTCTGGGAGTGCAGCTAAGGGAAGGAGATACAGCTCTGGGAGTGCAGCTAAGGGAAGGAGTTACAGCTCTGGGAGTGCAGCTAAGGGAAGGAGTTACAGCCCTGGGAGTGCAGCTAAGGGAAGGAGTTACAGCTCTGGGAGTGCAGCTAAGGGAAGGAGTTACAGCTCTGGGAGTGCAGCTAAGGGAAGGAGTTACAGCCCTGGGAGTGCAGCTAAGGGAAGGAGTTACAGCTCTGGGAGTGCAGCTAAGGGAAGGAGATACAGCTCTGGGAGTGCAGCTAAGGGAAGGAGTTACAGCTCTGGGAGTGCAGCTAAGGGAAGGAGTTACAGCTCTGGGAGTGCAGCTAAGGGAAGGAGTTACAGCTCTGGGAGTGCAGCTAAGGGAAGGAGATACAGCTCTGGGAGTGCAGCTAAGGGAAGGAGTTACAGCTCTGGGAGTGCAGCTAAGGGAAGGAGATACAGCTCTGGGAGTGCAGCTAAGGGAAGGAGTTACAGCTCTGGGAGTGCAGCTAAGGGAAGGAGTTACAGCTCTGGGAGTGCAGCTAAGGGAAGGAGTTACAGCTCTGGGAGTGCAGCTAAGGGAAGGAGTTACAGCTCTGGGAGTGCAGCTAAGGGAAGGAGTTACAGCTCTGGGAGTGCAGCTAAGGGGAGGAGTTACAGCTCTGGGAGTGCAGCTAAGGGAAGGAGTTACAGCTCTGGGAGTGCAGCTAAGGGAAGGAGTTACAGCTCTGGGAGTGCAGCTAAGGGAAGGAGTTACAGCTCTGAGAGTGCAGCTAAGGGAAGGAGTTACAGCTCTGGGAGTGCAGCTAAGGGAAGGAGTTACAGCTCTGGGAGTGCAGCTAAGGGAAGGAGTTACAGCTCTGGGAGTGCAGCTAAGGGAAGGAGTTACAGGTCTGGGAGTGCAGCTAAGGGAAGGAGTTACAGGTCTGGGAGTGCAGCTAAGGGAAGGAGTTACAGCTCTGGGAGTGCAGCTAAGGGAAGGAGATACAGCTCTGGGAGTGCAGCTAAGGGAAGGAGTTACAGGTCTGGGAGTGCAGCTAAGGGAAGGAGTTACAGGTCTGGGAGTGCAGCTAAGGGAAGGAGTTACAGCTCTGGGAGTGCAGCTAAGGGAAGGAGTTACAGCTCTGGGAGTGCAGCTAAGGGAAGGAGATACAGCCCTGGGAGTGCAGCTAAGGGAAGGAGTTACAGCTCTGGGAGTGCAGCTAAGGGAAGGAGATACAGCTCTGGGAGTGCAGCTAAGGGAAGGAGTTACAGCTCTGGGAGTGCAGCTAAGGGAAGGAGTTACAGCCCTGGGAGTGCAGCTAAGGGAAGGAGTTACAGCTCTGGGAGTGCAGCTAAGGGAAGGAGTTACAGCTCTGGGAGTGCAGCTAAGGGAAGGAGTTACAGCTCTGGGAGTGCAGCTAAGGGAAGGAGTTACAGGTCTGGGAGTGCAGCTAAGGGAAGGAGTTACAGGTCTGGGAGTGCAGCTAAGGGAAGGAGTTACAGCTCTGGGAGTGCAGCTAAGGGAAGGAGTTACAGCTCTGGGAGTGCAGCTAAGGGAAGGAGATACAGCCCTGGGAGTGCAGCTAAGGGAAGGAGTTACAGCTCTGGGAGTGCAGCTAAGGGAAGGAGATACAGCTCTGGGAGTGCAGCTAAGGGAAGGAGTTACAGCTCTGGGAGTGCAGCTAAGGGAAGGAGTTACAGCCCTGGGAGTGCAGCTAAGGGAAGGAGTTACAGCCCTGGGAGTGCAGCTAAGGGAAGGAGTTACAGCTCTGGGAGTGCAGCTAAGGGAAGGAGTTACAGCCCTGGGAGTGCAGCTAAGGGAAGGAGTTACAGCTCTGGGAGTGCAGCTAAGGGAAGGAGATACAGCTCTGGGAGTGCAGCTAAGGGAAGGAGTTACAGCTCTGGGAGTGCAGCTAAGGGAAGGAGTTACAGCTCTGGGAGTGCAGCTAAGGGAAGGAGTTACAGCTCTGGGAGTGCAGCTAAGGGAAGGAGATACAGCTCTGGGAGTGCAGCTAAGGGAAGGAGTTACAGCTCTGGGAGTGCAGCTAAGGGAAGGAGATACAGCTCTGGGAGTGCAGCTAAGGGAAGGAGTTACAGCTCTGGGAGTGCAGCTAAGGGAAGGAGTTACAGCTCTGGGAGTGCAGCTAAGGGAAGGAGTTACAGCTCTGGGAGTGCAGCTAAGGGAAGGAGTTACAGCTCTGGGAGTGCAGCTAAGGGAAGGAGTTACAGCTCTGGGAGTGCAGCTAAGAGAAGGAGTTACAGCTCTGAGAGTGCAGCTAAGGGATGGAGTTACAGCTCTGGGAGTGCAGCTAAGGGAAGGAGTTACAGCTGGGAGTGCAGCTAAGGGAAGGAGTTACAGCTCTGGGAGTGCAGCTAAGGGAAGGAGTTACAGCTCTGGGAGTGCAGCTAAGGGAAGGAGTTACAGCTCTGAGAGTGCAGCTAAGGGAAGGAGTTACAGCTCTGGGAGTGCAGCTAAGGGAAGGAGTTACAGCTCTGGGAGTGCAGCTAAGGGAAGGAGTTACAGCTCTGGGAGTGCAGCTAAGGGAAGGAGTTACAGCTCTGGGAGTGCAGCTAAGGGAAGGAGTTACAGCTCTGGGAGTGCAGCTAAGGGAAGGAGTTACAGCTCTGGGAGTGCAGCTAAGGGAAGGAGTTACAGCTCTGGGAGTGCAGCTAAGGGAAGGAGTTACAGGTCTGGGAGTGCAGCTAAGGGAAGGAGTTACAGGTCTGGGAGTGCAGCTAAGGGAAGGAGTTACAGCTCTGGGAGTGCAGCTAAGGGAAGGAGATACAGCTCTGGGAGTGCAGCTAAGGGAAGGAGATACAGCTCTGGGAGTGCAGCTAAGGGAAGGAGATACAGCTCTGGGAGTGCAGCTAAGGGAAGGAGTTACAGCTCTGGGAGTGCAGCTAAGGGAAGGAGTTACAGCCCTGGGAGTGCAGCTAAGGGAAAGAGTTACAGGTCTGGGAGTGCAGCTAAGAGAAGGAGTTACAGCTCTGGGAGTGCAGCTAAGGGAAGGAGTTACAGCTCTGGGAGTGCAGCTAAGGGAAGGAGATACAGCTCTGGGAGTGCAGCTAAGAGAAGGAGTTACAGCTCTGGGAGTGCAGCTAAGGGAAGGAGTTACAGCTCTGAGAGTGCAGCTAAGGGAAGGAGTTACAGCTCTGGGAGTGCAGCTAAGCATCTTTTCATTTGACTGCGGGACTTAGAAGAAAAATGGGAAATATGTTTTATAAAATGTTTAATAGCCAATGTGGCTATCAGGTTTTTACAGTCTAAGTCAGGTTTACAGTGTATGAGGGATATGGCTAGGAATAAAGGTATATAGTCCCATTCTACCCTCATAGCCCAAAAGACTTAGAGAAGGTTAAAGGTGTAAAAGAATATTTTTATTAAACTGAGATGTTTGTAAATGTATTATACGTATAAGCTGGGACTTTCAAAGACAGTACTCTGAGGGGGGCTAGTGGGCTACCAAGATGTGGTGCCACTGAGTCTGCCCTAGGTCCGTACTTCAAAGCCACAGATACTGCCTGAGGTGTTAAGGCCATTTGGGCTGATAGTTTCTTTTTTATTCAATTGTTAGAGCGGCGTCATTCAAAAAGCTGTGTTCCCAGACGATGGTCCGTGCCTCTGTTAGATTGGATACCTTACAGTATAAAAATGTGTTCTCAAAAATCTCAGGTGTCCAAAATTCATACAAAAGAATAGTTGATAAGGAAATGCTGTTCGCACCATCCAATTTAGTAGATAGCACACAGTGGTAACATTACCGGCACAAAAAGACAAATAATGCCACTTAACAAAACAAATTACATCTAACTGATACAAACCATATCCTGTTACAGCAGCATCTCCAGTGACCTGATACCACCCTGATTGTCATTTAAGTACTGGTATCGTGGTAGCATAAATATTCATCCTACATTGTAAAAGTTCCTTCTCCTTAGTGTTACTGGGCAAATGCAGCACACGGGGCTTAAAAAATGCGACACCAAATAATATGCCAAAACACAGCGCTCTTCCAACAAGAGGCATGTGTACGAGGCGTATACCAGGTAAAGGCTTTGCTCGAATACATGTCAAAGAGAGTGTGTTCATCCATTCGTGGTGGCTCCAATACTTATCCCTTGTAGCCTTGCGGCTTAATGGCCAGTCCAAGTGGTTCCAGGTTTGCGCCATGGACACCAATCCACAAGCCTCAAAGACCTTCGCCTCAGGTGTCTGCAGAGCAGGGCCCACGCGGAAATCTGGCATGCACCGGTCCCGTATATACTCATTAATCATTCTTGCTGCAGCAAAGTGTTCTTTTGTATGGATTTTGGACTCTTTAGGATTGTCAGAGTATATTTATATAATCTACTGGAAGATGTCATCAGGCAGTGAGCACCCATATGGAGATATACGTCACACTTCTGATGACGGCGCCTTCACTTGGGGGCAACCTTCAAGTATTAAACATGTCTTTAGACGAATGAGGAGCTTTACAAAATTAAATATAATGTATAATGATTGATACAATTACATACAAAAAATGGCAGACAGCACTACTATATATTGAAAGAAATCCAGGTAGATAGGTGTCAGGGGAATAAATAGGGACCCCTTACACCACCACAAAATCAATATGTGAATAATGGGTTCCCGCACTCATAAAATCAATAAGTAATGAGAATTTGTCATCAAAAAAGTTTTACTGAAGATCACGTCTACCGAACAAAAATTCTAATAACACACGTACATATACATATGAAAAAGTGAACACACACACCCACACCCACACCCACACCCACACCCACACCCACACACACACACACACACACACACACACACACACACACACACACACACACATATTTATATGCAAGAAAATGGCAGAAAGCCCACACCCCGCACCTAGGGCAGCCAGGCGGCTTCTCCAGAAATACTGGACACAATGGTGACAGGTGCGACGCGCTCGAGAAAAGTTGGTGGGCAGGTATGTCGTTTCTGAATGATCTGACCGTTAGGTCATTTTGTTTTAACATTTCTCTCCGTGTGCACCAATTTGCACCATTTCATATTCTTTTTTTATGTGGAGGGAAATTTTGAGAAAATGACATAACGGTCAGGTCATCCTTTCACCCCTCCCCTCATCTTCTTACCCCTCCCATCATCCCCTCTCACACCTCCCCCCCCTTTGTCATTCTAACCCACCCCCCCCCTTCCCAATCATTCTCACCCCAACAGGACAGCCACAGAAAGCACTCACACACCTCTTTCCACTCCATGCTGTTTCCTCTCCTTGGCCCCACCCCCAGGTTTCTGACACCTTCTCCTGATTGGCTGCATTACCCACCAGCAGCCAATCAGGATGGAAGAAGCTGCCCAGAGCCCTAGCACCAGCCCTGCTCTCTCCCTCCTCAGGGAAAACCCGTGGCCCCCCTAGCCGGTCAGAGAGGTAATACGTACGTGTCCAGTGTTACCTCTCATTTTTTACTGGACAGTGTCCAAATGCAGGACAGTCTGGTTCAATACTGGACACCTGGCAACCCTATCCAGATCAGACACTCAAAGTAGCTGCAGATGGTATGATACTGGTACGGCCAACTCCTGTCCTTAAGGTTTTAAGGATATCCCTGCTTCAGCTGAGGTGACCGAGTCACTGATTGAGCCACCTGTGCTGAAGCAGGGATATTCTGAGGACCTGACCTGTTGGCGGCCTTTGAGGACGGTAGCCCAGCACCCAGTCTGTTATCTGTAACAAATAAGAAATAAGCGCTTGTCCTTCCTCCAGCAGTGATCTCTGTATGTGTGTCCGGAGAAGGTTAAAGGTCGTTGGCTCTGGGTAGCCCTCACTGCAGTTTCTTTATAGGAAAGCTTTGATAATCCGTTCCCTTTTTGCCGACTCTCAAAGCCATACATATCTCACCGGCCCTCCGCCTGTTACAATCAGGGAATGTGGAGATGTTGATTAAATGGTCCCTCTGAGATGTGTTAATCCGTCAGAAGTTTTCCAATGATTTATTACACGGCGACAAACCGAACGCACGGTATTAAAACCCTGAAAATTTGTCAGAAAAACTGCCAAAAGGATGAAAAAAAAGAAGTGTATATTTAATGGATTTCATTCAAGTGGAAATGTTGGGAAATATTAAAACTCCCCGCAGCTTTCTGTCCCGAAGCCAAACGTTGGGGAGAAAGGCACCGCGTTTTCCTTGGCTAATGAGCAGCCATTTAATTAAAGAGGACAGACAGGTCTTTAAAGATTAGTAAAGCTGTATATTTTTAGTGCAATACTGCAGCAAATTACAAATGTTAAAAATAAATCAAGATTGTTCAAATATTGCCTAATTAGTTTCTTTAATGTGTAGTGCCGGCAACTTCTTAAAACGGCAATCCAAGCTGCACTTTATTGTTTACATACGATTGAAGCAGAGGGTCTCCGGAGGTGAACCCCATTCATTCGAGCTCCGGGGACCCCCTGCGTCCAGAGATACATACCTCCGTAGGGGGCGCCGGCAGCTCTCTGCAAGTTTAAAGCAGTTGCTGACAGTGATATGTATTTGTTGGGTGCAGCACTTACAGGGTGAGCTGTGATGTATGTGCTAGAATGTATAAGCAGAGTGTAACGTCCGGCCACGTGTGAGTTGCCGGTCTCAGGGTGCGATTTGGACCACCAGGAAATCATAGGAGATCTCAATCAAGCTACAATTCAGATTTCTCCCAGCTACTCCCAATGACCACTTCAATCGGATTCATTCAAAAGCCGCGCGTTGGAAAGATACTAGCGACCTAGCAAAAATGGAAATATGATATTATATATACGGTATACTTTTATTTTCATCTTTGTAGGGTTGACACATTTCTTTGGTCTTGTGTATATATGATATATATATATAAATACACACACATTTTAAGTTATGGTGGGTGAAAAAGGCAACAAGAAACCTCCATTGTATTGCATATAGCAAATAAAAATATCACTTGTGAGCACATTCACATGTCTTAGACAGGTCTGTAACCCTGCCTTTCACCATTATCACCTCGCATACAGTGCTCCCACTGCAGCAAGGAAATGACATGCAAATGAGCACACCATGTCCCCTTTTGCCTGATATCCATTTTTACATGGAACCCTTATAAGATAATGCACGCTATTAACCCCGCTTTCAAGCACAACATGGGAATCAGATGCAAAGCCAGAGAAGCCACTCACAGACATGTTTTAACCATATAACAATAGCATGTTCTTGTATAGCGTCTGCACCCCTGCTTTTTGTCATTATCACCTAGCACACAGTGCTTCTGCTGCAGCAAGGGATTCTGGGAAATGACATGCAAATGAGCACACAATTTTTTACACACGCACAAAATTCAGTTTTAATTTACATTTTATTAATCAAGTGAGGGATGTGTAAAAAATTATTTCAAACATCAAATGGTGAGTTATGTATTTATACAATGGACACATTTATTGAAGGTTTGTATTACTTTTTATTTATTTCCCCAAACAGTTTTTATTTATTGTTAAATTGTAGTTTAAGGCGGGGGTCGCGGCGGCGGCGGCGGCCCACTCTTCCCCACGGCATTTAAACGCGGGGGATCGCGTGAGGCCCCTGCAGTGTCTCCTACCTTGTCTTCGGCGACGCAACACCATGGCAACGCGGCATCAAATGACGCAGCGAGGTCATGTGATGCGCGCATCGCCATGGCAAAGCACGTCAAATGACGTCACGGGTCACGCGATCCCGCTCGTCATTTGCCGCCGGATTTTAGGTAAGGGGGGGGGGGAGCGAGCACACCGGCTGGCAGGCAGGGGGGGCGCACCGCACAAAGTTTGCGCACCGCTGGTTTAAGGGCTGGGGACAGAAATACAAATAACAGGGAGGGGAGAACAGAACATCAACATTAAAACAATAATGATACATTGTGGATTGGGGAGGGGGGGCGAGTTATCACAATGTATTACTTTTTAACACTGAAATGTTGACACACAAATAAAATATTATTGCAGAGGCTCCTATGCCTCGTATTCTCCGAGGGACAGACGCGCGCCGGACTTACCAAGTGAAACAGTCCGGTTTGAACGACGATTTACCTTTTTTCTTTAATACATTTGGGGTAACCTCTATGAACCAGGTTTCCAGTCGGGACACTTTGATAATTAAGACCTCTTACGTCTCAGAAATCATTCAATCTCTGAACCTCCCGTAGCACATCGAATAAATAGATCAATACTTCAGTGTCAGACACCACTGCCGTTTCCCCTGTGCAATGCAGAAAACTAGCAGCCCCAGCAACAACCGTCCTGCACCATTTTGGTGGGGAGTGGGGGGGGGGGAGGAGAGAATTATCTTTGTTTCAATTAACTAAGGGGTGGCCAACTCCAGTCCTCAATGGCAACCAATAGGTCAGGTTTTCAGGATATCCCAGCTTCAGCACAGGAGGCTCAATCAGTGGCTCAGTCAAACACCGAGCCACTGATTGACCCACCTGTGTTGAAGCAGGGACTGATTGAGCCACCTGTGCTGAAGCAGGGTCTGATTGACCCACCTGTGCTGAAGCAGGGACTGATTGACCCACCTGTGATGAAGCAGGGATATCATGAAAAGCTGACCTGTCGGTAGCTCTTGAGGACTGGAGTTGAGCGCCCCTGAACTGATGCAAGTCCCCGTCTCCCACCATCCTACTTGATAAACTTCTAAGGAAAAGGGCAAAAAGTCAGTCACAGGAAGCCACCGTCCCACACTCCAGGTGTGAGCAATCCTCTGCACACACAGACACAATCACAATATGTAGAAAGGAGCGTGCGTTCTAATTTCCATGCGCTGCATTGTGGGGATTTCTGATCTTTTTTGATCCCCTGCACTGCCGATTCCAAACTAAAACAGAGGTACCTACTCTCACAGCTCTACCTCCGCACACACTCCCACTTACTGCTTCCCCAACTCCCTCACACATTACCTACTCTCACAGCTCTACCTCCGCACACTCCCAGTTACTGCTTCCCCAACTCCAACTCCCTAACACATTACCTGCTCTCACAGATCTACCTCTGCACACTCCCACTTACTGCTTCCCCAACACCAACTCCCTCACACATTACCTGCTCTCACAGCTCTACCTCCGCACACTCCCACTTACTGCTTCCCCAACACCAACTCCCTCACACATTACCTGCTCTCACAGCTCTACCTCCGCACAATCCCACTTACTGCTTCTCCAACACCAACTCCCTCACACATTACCTGCTCTCACAGCTCTACCTCCGCACACTCCCACTTACTGCTTCTCCAACACCAACTCCCTCACACATTACCTGCTCTCACAGCTTTACCTCCGCACACTCTGACTTACTGCTTCCCCAACACCAACTCCCTCACACATTACCTGCTCTCACAGCTCTACCTCCGCACACTCCCACTTACTGCTTCCCCAACACCAACTCCCTCACACATTACCTACTCTCACAGCTCTACCTCCGCACACTCCCAGTTACTGCTTCCCCAACTCCAACCCCAACTCCCTGACACATTACCTGCTCTCACAGCTCTACCTCCGCACACTCCCACTTACTTCTTCCCCAACACCAACTCCCTCACACATTACCTGCTCTCACAGCTCTACCTCCGCACACTCCCACTTACTGCTTCCCCAACACCAACTCCCTCACACATTACCTGCTCTCACAGCTCTACCTCCGCACACTCCCACTTACTGCTTCCCCAACACCCTCACACATTACCTGCTCTCACAGCTCTACCTCCGCACACTCCCACATACTGCTTCCCCAACACCCTCACACATTACCTGCTCTCACAGCTCTACCTCCGCACACTCCCACTTACTGCTTCCCCAACACCAACTCCCTCACACTTTAAACAAAAGAACAGGGCGCACAACGCACATAGTGATGTATAGTTTAAAAAGTGACTTTATGTTTAAAAGTAAATAGTTCTGCGTACATCAAAGTGGAAATATATAAGCAGTTGGTTAATAGGTTTACCACACCAGGAGACGACTGGAGGCGACACTCTTCACTTTATCTCAGTGAGTGGTGGGTCAGCAAGCGTGTCGTCTGATAATCACTCCACAAGTGTGGAATCCAAGACTCTCCGTCTCAGGGTGGCAAGTGGGTCAGTCCCAAGGTAAAAGTCCCGGAGCACAGAGCTCAAATCGGCATGTAACAGCCTCCGTCAGTGTCCACACGGCTTGAACGCCAGTCGCATACCGCTACTCCTCGTGGGGCGCCCGGCGGTGATGTCACAAATCGACCATCCACTTCCGGGAGGCGCCTGCTGGAGAGCACAGCGTGCGGGCCATGCAGGATACACGCAGCGACACAGGGTGCAGTGCACGTTGTGTACAAATGTGGAAACAGCAGCACTGACTTTCAAATAAAAAACGGGGGAACATACACAGAGTGTGTTCTACACGCACAGGGGTACAGAAATAGGGGCAACATAAAGAACAGCTTTTAACAGCGGGTTAATAATCTATATGCATCTGTAAGCGTCTGTGCAGGTACCTGGTCACTATGTATCAAGGACAAGCACCTGTGATCTGCACGGCTCACCCATCCTTGCCCAAAGTCCAGGGTTCCTGAGGCCAGAGTCCAACACCATAAAGTCCATTGTTTTCAGTGACCAAAGTCCCTCTGTATCATGGACGCACAGGTACAAACAGGATATCTTGCTGTCCCTCTGTGTCAAGGACACATACATGCAGCCTGGTACACCCTGGTGTTCTTAGGAATCAAGGACACGTACATGCAGCCTGGTACACCCTGGTGTTCTTAGGAATCAAGGACACATACATGCAGCCTGGTACACCCTGGTGTTCTTAGGAATCAAGGACACGTACATGTAGTCTGCATGTTCTGGTTTTCCAGGTAGCAAGGACACGTATATGTGGTCTGTACACAGACCAGGGGAGAGAGACAAACACTTCCCTTTCCTGCCTTTTAAGCGATTAACTACTACCTGGCCGACACCCATTAACTGTCTCTGCTGGTTACAGGTGCGCCCCTGTTACAAGATCGCACACCTCTGTGCCGCTATTCATCCTCTGATATACGCCATGGTCTGCCTCGCCCCACAGGCAAAGATTGTCTCGGAAGAGCTCAGCATCATCTCAATCCCGGATTTCCTCGCAATCACGGCTGGGTTGGACTGCACCACTTACTGCTGCGGCAGAGTTTATTCGAGCATTTGCCCGTTCTCTGCCGCAGCAGTAGCCTGGCGCGCGCCCGTCACTCACGCGCCGAAGCAGCGGAAGAGCGCCCTCCGATCGGGGCGCTCTCCCTACCGCTGCCGGGTCCGCCGGGTCCCCCGGAACCCCCTGCCGCTGTCCCGCACCAGGGCTCCCTCGGGGAGCCCCTGGACGCGCGTGCAGGGGGCGCACGCTCCCGAAGACGCGTGACCGCGCGTCATGGCCACTAGCAAGCCGGGAGATTTCCCGGCTTGCGGTACCGACCACACTCGAATAAAGTGTGTCGGTACTGTATTGTGACCTGGATCCCTGTACATCATGGCTCCTAAAAGAGATCATTTATGCATTGGCTCCATGGTTGGTGGAGATCATCAATAGATCCCTCGCTGTAGGGGAGTTGCCGGTGGCCTAGAAAAAGGAGCTGGTCCGTCCCCTGCTGAAGAAAGTGTTGATGTTGATGTTCTCGCCAACTATCAGCAGTTTTCACCCAGCTGAAAGATTGTCTGGAAAGGGCTAGCTTCTTCGACCCCACACATTCTGGCTTTAGAGCCAGTCATGGACCGGAGTCGGCCCTCGTCTGTGTGTTGGATGACTTATTGATGGCCATGGACAAGGGCTTATCATGTTGAACCTATAAGCGGCCTTCAACAGAATTGATTGTGGGGTGCTGCTGCACCGCCTGAGGGACCTAGATGGTATCGGTGGGACCGCATTTCAATGGGTTGCCTTGTTTCTGCAGGGATGGACCCGGAAGGTGGCTATATGTCTCACATGTCTCTGGTGGAACCTGTCCCCTCTGGGGTCCTTTAAGGATCGGTGCTGTCACCGCTCCTGCTCAACATGGCTGTAAGACTGCTGGACAATATCATCTGAAAGCATGGTCTAAAGTGCCACCAGTATGCTGATGACACCCAGACCTATGTTTCTTTTCAGGGCAGCCCAGGGACAGCTGTTGGCACACTGATGGCGTGTCTAGAAGAGGTGGCAGCAAGGATGGAGATGAATTCGCTGAATCTCAATCCTGACAAGACAGACCTAATGATTATGGGTGTGGCACGTCACCTGAGTATGGGACATGGGGTTTGCGAGCATCCTCTAATTAATGGTGTACAGCCACTGTCCGTGTCCCAGGTTCATAACCTCAGAATTCTCTTTGACCAGAGTCTCAACAGTGAGCCCAGGTGGCCTAAGTTGTTAAGTCTGTTTTTTAAAATCTGAGGCTGCTTCGGAGCTTGCGTCATCTACAAACACAGAGTCACGGGTCCAAGTCGGTGCGTCATCTAGAAACACAGAGTCACGGGTCCAAGCCGGTGCGTCATCTAGAAACACAGAGTCATGGGTCCAAGCCGGTGCGTCATCTAGAAACACAGAGTCACGGGTCCAAGCCGGTGCGTCATCTAGAAACACAGAGTCACTGGTCCAAGCCGGTGCGTCATCTAGAAACACAGAGTCACGGGTCCAAGCCGGTGTGTCATCTAGAAACACAGTCATGGGTCCAAGCCGGTGTGTCATCTAGAAACACAGAGTCACGGGTCCAAGCTGGTGCGTCATCTAGAAACACAGAGTCACGGGTCCAAGCCGGTGCGTCATCTAGAAACACAGAGTCACGGGTCCAAGCCGGTGCGTCGTCTAGAAACACAGAGTCACGGGTCCAAGCCGGTGTGTCATCTAGAAACACAGAGTCACGGGTCCAAGCCGGTGTGTCATATAGAAACATAGAGTCACGGGTCCAAGCCGGTGTGTCATCTAGAAACACAGAGTCACGGGTCCAAGCCGGTGTGTTATCTAGAAACACAGTCACGGGTCCAAGCCGGTGTGTCATCTAGAAACACAGAGTCACGGGTCCAAGCCGGTGTGTCATCTAGAAACACAGAGTCACGGGTCCAAGCCGGTGTGTCGATGCGGATGGACTACGGGAATGCCCTTCTGGGATTTGTTCAAGTGGCCATAATGGCCTTTAAAACCTTGCAAGGCGAAGGGCCTGCCAATCTGCAGTCAATACTGGCTAAGATCTCGGTCCTCCGGGAAGGAAGGGGGGTCCGCCTCTCCGTGCCAAGGTTGCTGCCCCCTACGCTGGGTGGGCGGGTCTTCTCATGTGCAGCTTCAGAGGCCTGAAACTCGTTACCGCCAAAGCTCAGGTCTATATCGAGTTTACCGCTGTTTCGGGCTCTTCCTTCTGGCTTTTCCTGTCCAACAAAACCATTGTATATCATTTTAATTTGTTTAACTGCAAAGTATCTGCAATGCTCCCTAAAGTGGAGGCGTGTTTTGAGTCCAAAAATAAATGATGATGATGATGATAATGATGTAAGCTCCTTGGCGCAGCGCCCTCCTTACCCACTGAACAATGTATGTTTGTTATTTATTGTTTTTTCGGCCTCCACCCCTATTGTACAGCGCTACGGAATGTGTTGGCATGTTATAAATAAATGATAATATTTATGTAGCGCATGTTCCCCCAGCCCCTGGGAGATAGGACGGCTACTGTGTATGTGCTGCTTTACCTGCGGCTCACAGGAGGCCTGAGCCTCCGCTGCTGGAAGCCTGGGGTGTATCTGAGTCGGTAATCGGTGGCGCCTCCACCTGTACGGGATCCTACTATGTGGGATAGCCCCGTTACAGGAACCCCATACAATGAAACACCCGCTGGTACGTATAACAGTTTTACTGCATGCAAAAGAACACCGAACATATATATATATATATATATATATATATATATATATATATATATATATATATATAGATATATATATATACAGCTCCCCACACCCGGTCACGCACGACCGTGCCCTCCAGTAACCACCAACCCTGTGTCCACACACTGGCGATATAGTCCCACAAAGTCCTGAGGGGCCCTCGGGCACCCAACCACCCTGGTGTCCACGAGTAGCAACTCCCACCCAAATGTGTGAGACAGTGCTGCCCCCACTAACGTGTTTATAGTTGGTGCACTTGTAGTACCTGCTGGGTGCTCCGACACCCAGTAACGCCACCCAGAAGGATAGGATTCACGGATCCAGCGACGACGGTGGTCAGCGATGATGTCCGCCTCCACGTGGGGTGACCCGCAAGGAGTGTATCACCTTTGCAGATAGTCTCTCAATATGGCAGTCTGGTCCCAGAACCCCGGATCACCAGTCCACAGCCGCGTCTTGGCTGTGTCCCTGAACTGGGGTGCTAAGCGGGCCATGTCCCTATCTAAGGGCAAGTCCCTAGCGCAGCCACAATCTATGTGGGAGTCGGGCCTTAGCTGGGGCCTAAGGGGTCTGCAGCCTAGTGCAGGGGTCACAGACTCCCTGCACATGCACACCCTACCCCTTCCTCGCCCAGCTCCGACTGGCGTGGTCTCTAGCGCGTGTAAAGTATCCTTCTCTGGCGCAGGGAATGCTGGTGCCCTATTGGCTGCTGCAGCCGATGTGTCCCGTCGCCCCAGTGCATCCTGGGGGCTGTAGTCCCTGCAGAGCCTGCACGGGTAATGGCCGCCTTGCGCATGCGCAATCTCATCCAAGATGGCAACGCCCTGTTAAGGGAGTTGTCGGGAGCCTCCGGCGATCCGATCGCCTACCTGACCACCCGCATTGCTCAGCAATCTCCCTCGCAGCAGAGGAGGGAAGCGGGACCCAGGGAAGGAAGAATTTGTGGTGAGCAACTGACCATCAAATGTGCTGTCTCACAAAAGGAGGCCTAACTGAAAGCACTCGGCCTAGCAGCACCTTCTTATTTCAGCACACGTACAGTATGCTGAGCAGCTTTTCACGTGTAACCACGAGTTTAACTCCGAAGAACACAACAAATATCACAGGACGTACAGTACAGGATCACTTTGGCTGAGAGCTATTTAACCGAACGAAGAGGGAACGTTGCATTGATTTCAATGTCATGGTGATCAAGGCTGAGTTATAACATGGCCTTAGAGCCGGGGTTGGCCAACTCCCAGTCCTCAAGGGCCACCAACAGTCTGGTTTTTAGGATATCCCTGCTTTAGCTCATTGACTGAGCCACCTGTGCTGAAGCAGGGATATCCTAAAAACCAGACCTGTTGGTGGTCCTTGAGGACTGGGAGTTGGCCCCTTCTGCCTAAGGCTGAGTCCCCAGTCAGCGCTGTGCACGCGCGCCCGGCGGGGGGGGCGGCGCGTGCACAGCGTTACACCACGATCTGCGGTCACGTTTGCAATGGGAGGGGGCGTGGCGGTGGGTTTGCGGGGGCGTGACCATGACGTCCCGCGGCTGGTTTGCCTTTATTGGCTGAACCGCCGGCGGGGGCGTGGCCACGCCTCCGTTTAAATTTCACAGCCTGCCTGAAAACCTGTCGCGCACCGCAGGGGAAAGGTGCGCGTCGGGGTACTAACTGGGACCGGCCTGACTGGCTGGGCGGAGGTTGAACGCACAGCGCACGCCGAGGCAGTCACTGGGACCGCAGCCTTAGAGAATTCCTATGCAGGGAAGCGCAAAGCATCGCAGTGCGACCCAAACATACTCTAGGCGAGGAATGTCTCTGGTGGCCGTTCAGCTCCTGATAACACGCGCTATGTACATTAATGGCGCTATATAAATAAAGACACACAATACTACAGCATGCTCTGTGCTGTGACTCCCAGCCTGTGCTTTATGCGGAGCAATAGCAGAAACGTGCGCAGGGTGAACAGGATGAGACTGTAACCCTCGTGTCACCTCACTCCTACACACATCACCTGCTCATGCTCACTCCCAGTGTGGTAGGAATGAGGTCTCGCCTCGTCGCAGGGAAGGTAATGAATGGCAGTGGATCCATTAGGAATTCTCCCGTTTTCACAAATGACAAAATAAATGAACTTTTTGGGAGCCGGCTGAAGATGAAGATATTTGCTGGAAGTCACTAGGATCACCTGAACCGATGGCTTTCCCTTCTCTGTAACCACACTACAATTACCGGTACACCACCATTGACTCCCTACTGCCTATTAGTGCAGTTGATGGCAAAGGAGGGAGGGGGAGGGGAGAGAAGGGGAGGGTGGAGAGAGGATGAGAAGGGAGAGAGGGGAGAAGAGAGAGGGGAGGGAGGGAGAGAGGAGAGAGGGGAGGGGGGGAGAGAGGAGAGAGGGGAGGGAGGGAGAGAGGGGAGGGAGGGACAGAGGAGAGAGGGGAGGGGGGGAGAGAGGGGAGGGGGGGAGAGAGGGGAGGGGGGGAGAGAGGGGAGGGGGGGAGAGAGGGGAGGGGGGGAGAGAGGGGAGGGGGGGAGAGAGGGGAGGGGAGGGGAGGGGGGAGAGAGGAGAGAGGGGAGGGGGGGAGAGGAGGGAAGGGAGGGAGGGAGCGAGAGAGGGGAGGGAGGGAGCGAGAGAGGGGAGGGAGGGAGCGAGCGAGAGAGGGGAGGGAGCGAGAGAGGGGAGGGGGGGAGGGAGCGAGAGAGGGGAGGGGGGGAGGGAGCGAGAGAGGGGAGGGGGGGAGGGAGCGAGAGAGGGGAGGGGGGGAGGGAGAGAGAGAGGGGAGGGGGGGAGCGAGAGAGGGGAGGGGGGGAGGGAGCGACAGAGGGGAGGGAGCGAGAGGGAGAGGGAGCGAGAGGGGGGAGGGAGCGAGAGGGGGAGGGAACGAGAGAGGGGAGGGAGGGAACGAGAGAGGGGAGGGAGGGAACGAGAGAGGGGGGGAGGGAGAGAGGGGAGGGGGGGAGGGAGCGAGACAGGGGAGGGGGGGAGGGAGCGAGAGAGGGGAGGGGGGGAGGGAGCGAGACAGGGGAGGGGGGGAGGGAGCGAGACAGGGGAGGGGGGCAGGGAGCGAGACAGGGGAGGGGGGAGGGAGCGAGACAGGGGAGGGGGGGAGGGAGCAGGGGAGGGGGGGCGGGAGCGAGCGAGGGGAGGGAGCGAGAGAGGGGAGGGGGGGAGGGAGCGAGAGAGGGGAGGGGGGGAGGGAGCGAGAGAGGGGAGGGGGGGAGGGAGCGAGACAGGGGAGGGGGCGAGACAGGGGAGGGGGCGAGACAGGGGAGGGGGGGAGGGAGCGAGACAGGGGAGGGGGGGAGGGAGTCGGGTGTCACAGGAACACAAATGTTCTGTTCCACCAGGTCACAGACATATTTCCGGCCCCGCCACCAACGTGGAGGTTTAAGTGGCAACAAATGCAACTTGGTTGTATTTTAACAATATCTTGAGTCAAGGGAATAGATCTCTTTTTAAATAACGCCGTCTCGCAGGACTGCGGCAGTCTGACGCCGACATCCCTCCGTGGTTCAAACTTCTTCCCTATACAGCCAGAGGCCAGCAACGTATTGTTTCAAATATGCACTGCTGGTACCGTGAGCAGTGATGGGGTTAATTAGAGTCAGGGGGCCAACTCCAGTCCTCAAGGGCCACCAACAGTTCAGGTGTCCAGGATAAGACTGAGCAACCTGCGCTGAAGCAGGGGTATCCTGAAAGGCTGACCTGTTGGTGGCCCTTGAGAACTGGAGTTGGCCGCCCCTGATCTAAATGTATTTATTTATAAAGTATTTTACCAGGAAGTAATACATTGAGAGTTATCTCTCGTTTTCACGTATGTCCTGGGCACAGAGTAAGACAAATAATACATGGTTACAAATACAGTCACATAAATGAACAGGGTATACATTATATACAAGACATTGCATGCACAGTTAGAGATAATATATATTATGAGCGTATGAAACAGTTACAGACCAGGTTAAAGTGTGAGACAGCCTTAGATTTGAAAGAACTTAAGCTGGTGGTGGATGTGAGAGTCTCCGGTAGGTTGTTCCAGTTTTGGGGTGTACGGTAAGAGAAGGAGGAGCGGCCGGATACTTTGTTGAGCCTTGGGACCATGAACAGTCTTTTGGAGTCTGATCTCAGGTGATAGGTGCTGCATGTGGTAGGGGTGAGGAGCTTGTTCAGGTAGGCGGGTACAGTAGCTTGCCCAGAAAGTATTTGACAGCAAGACAGGAAAGGTGAACTTTGCGCATAGACTCTAGTGATGACCAATCTAGTTCTTTGAGAATTTCGCAGTGATGTGTGTTGTACAGTAGTTGCATTGGAGAACAAATCGACAAATTGAATTGTAGAGGGTGTCAAGTTTGCTAAGGTGGGTTTGTGGTGCCCATACACAGTCCTTCTTACCCCGGCCTTTTTCATCTGCAGTGCATTTCAGGTCCCTCCGTTAATGAAGAAGTTAACCTCCCAACCCCCCCCCCCCCCCCTTTTTGCAAGGAATGCGATGGGATTAATATAAGCGGCACTAATCTGGGTTATTCTCCGGCATGTGTCCGTTGCATTGGATTTCTTTAGCAAATTTCCATCAGCCCCAGGTGAGGCAGTCCTGTAACATTCAGATGCCTTAGAGGGGGGGGGGGGAGAGGGACTTCAGAGAGAGGAGGACGGTTCAGCTGCAAGAAAACGCTGTTAATCATGTCGGTGGGACATGTATCAGTAATCCGCTCTCTAAATCCCTTTTTTAGCAATATTTGATGGAGAGACACAGGAGAGAGGGCAACTGGGGGGAGGGGGGGGGTTGGGATCAGCAATTTGGTAATCTTAAAAGCAGCATTTTAATTGACACGAGGCCTGGAACAGCGCGTCTCGGCGCGTCTCCGGCGCTGTCATTCTGTTAGGATTTGCACAGTTGTTATGACTGTGCTAAGACAGATGGCTGGGCAGAGTCAGGTCTCTACTAATGGATCTAACTATCATTCCCATCGCCAACAGCCAGCCCGGCACTGCCAAACCAGCTCTGCCGAGCGAGCATTGGCCGGCAAACAGAAAAACAAAGTTCAGCAAATTTAACATCCCTGGCCCCTTGCTCTTTCTCCCCAGCGCTGTGAGCTGTATGGCCCCTTGCTCTTTCTCCCCAGCGCTGTGAGCTGTATGGCCCCTTGCTCTTTCTCCCCAGCGCTGTGAGCTGTATGGCCCCTTGCTCTTTCTCCCCAGCGCTGTGAGCTGTATGGCCCCTTGCTCTTTCTCCCCAGCGCTGTGAGCTGTATGGCCCCTTGCTCTTTCTCCCCAGCGCTGTGAGCTGTATGGCCCCTTGCTCTTTCTCCCCAGCGCTGTGAGCTGTATGGCCTCTTGCTCTTTCTCCCCAGCGCTGTGAGCTGTATGGCCTCTTGCTCTTTCTCCCCAGCGCTGTGAGCTGTATGGCCTCTTGCTCTTTCTCCCCAGCGCTGTGAGCTGTATGGCCCCTTGCTCTTTCTCCCCAGCGCTGTGAGCTGTATGGCCCCTTGCTCTTTCTCCCCAGCGCTGTGAGCTGTATGGCCCCTTGCTCTTATCCCCCAGCGCTGTGAGCTGTATGGCCTCTTGCTCTTTCTCCCCAGCGCTGTGAGCTGTATGGCCCCTTGCTCTTTCTCCCCAGCGTTGTGAGCTGTATGGCCTCTTGCTCTTTCTCCCCAGCGCTGTGAGCTGTATGGCCCCTTGCTCTTATCCCCCAGCGCTGTGAGCTGTATGGCCCTTTGCTCTTATCCGCCAGCGCAGTGAGCTGTATGACCCCTTGCTCTTTCTCCCCAGCGCTGTGAGCTGTATGGCCCCTTGCTCTTTCTCCCCAGCGCTGTGAGCTGTATGGCCCCTTGCTCTTTCTCCCCAGCGCTGTGAGCTGTATGGCCCCTTGCTCTTTCTCCCCAGCGCTGTGAGCTGTATGGCCCCTTGCTCTTTCTCCCCAGCGCTGTGAGCTGTATGGCCCCTTGCTCTTTCTCCCCAGCGCTGTGAGCTGTATGGCCCCTTGCTCTTTCTCCCCAGCGCTGTGAGCTGTATGGCCCCTTGCTCTTTCTCCCCAGCGCTGTGAGCTGTATGGCCTCTTGCTCTTTCTCCCCAGCGCTGTGAGCTGTATGGCCTCTTGCTCTTTCTCCCCAGCGCTGTGAGCTGTATGGCCCCTTGCTCTTTCTCCCCAGCGCTGTGAGCTGTATGGCCCCTTGCTCTTTCTCCCCAGCGCTGTGAGCTGTATGGCCCCTTGCTCTTATCCCCCAGCGCTGTGAGCTGTATGGCCTCTTGCTCTTTCTCCCCAGCGCTGTGAGCTGTATGGCCCCTTGCTCTTTCTCCCCAGCGTTGTGAGCTGTATGGCCTCTTGCTCTTTCTCCCCAGCGCTGTGAGCTGTATGGCCCCTTGCTCTTATCCCCCAGCGCTGTGAGCTGTATGGCCCTTTGCTCTTATCCGCCAGCGCAGTGAGCTGTATGGCCCCTTGCTCTTTCTCCCCAGCGCTGTGAGCTGTATGGCCCCTTGCTATTTCTCCCCAGCGCTGTGAGCTGTATGGCCCCTTGCTCTTATCTCCCAGCTCTGTGAGCTGTATGGCCCCTTGCTCTTTCTCCCCAGCGCTGTGAGCTGTATGGCCCCTTGCTCTTTCTCCCCAGCACTGTGAGCTGTATGGCCCCTTGCTCTTTCTCCCCAGCGCTGTGAGCTGTATGGCCCCTTGCTCTTTCTCCCCAGCGCTGTGAGCTGTATGGCCCCTTGCTCTTATCCCCCAGCGCTGTGAGCTGTATGGCCCCTTGCTCTTTCTCCCCAGCGCTGTGAGCTGTATGGCCCCTTGCTCTTTCTCCCCAGCGCTGTGAGCTGTATGGCCCCTTGCTCTTATCCCCCAGCGCTGTGAGCTGTATGGCCCCTTGCTCTTTCTCCCCAGCGCTGTGAGCTGTATGGCCTCTTGCTCTTTCTCCCCAGCGCTGTGAGCTGTATGGCCCCTTGCTATTTCTCCCCAGCGCTGTGAGCTGTATGGCCCCTTGCTCTTATCTCCCAGCGCTGTGAGCTGTATGGCCCCTTGCTCTTTCTCCCCAGCGCTGTGAGCTGTATGGCCCCTTGCTCTTTCTCCCCAGCGCTGTGAGCTGTATGGCCCCTTGCTCTTTCTCCCCAGCGCTGTGAGCTGTATGGCCCCTTGCTCTTTCTCCCCAGCGCTGTGAGCTGTATGGCCCCTTGCTCTTTCTCCCCAGCGCTGTGAGCTGTATGGCCCCTTGCTCTTTCTCCCCAGCGCTGTGAGCTGTATGGCCCCTTGCTCTTTCTCCCCAGCGCTGTGAGCTGTATGGCCCTTTGATCTTATCCCCAGCGCTGTGAGCTGTATGGCTCCTTGATCTTATCCCCAGCGCTGTGAGCTGTATGGCCCCTTGCTCTTATCCCCCAGCGCTGTGAGCTGTATGGCCCCTTCCTCTTTCTCCACAGCGCTATGAGCTGTATGGCCCCTTGCTCTTTTTGGTTGAGAAACCTTATAATTATATTGTGAAATTCTGAGGATCAGATGCATTGTAAGGAACCCCAACCCTCTCTAATAGCACGTCTGTGATCAGATGCATTGTAAGGAACCCCAACCCTCTCTAATAGCACGTCTGTGATCAGATGCATTGTAAGGAACCCCAACCCTCTCTAATAGCACGTCTGAGATCAGATGCATTGTAAGGAACCCCAACCCTCTCTAATAGCGCATCTGAGATCAGATGCATTGTAAGGATCCCCAACCCTCTCTAATAGCGCGTCTGTGATCAGATGCATGGTAAGGAACCCCAACCCTCTCTAATAGCGCGTCTGAGATCAGATGCATTGTAAGGAACCCCAACCCTCTCTAATAGCGCATCTGAGATCAGATGCATTGTAAGGAACCCCAACCCTCTCTAATAGCGCGTCTGAGATCAGATGTAAGGAACCCCAACCCTCTCTAATAGCGTCTGAGATCAGATGTAAGGAACCCCAACCCTCTCTAATAGCGCTTCTGAGATCAGATGTAAGGAACCCCAACCCTCTCTAATAGCGCGCCTGAGATAAGATGCATTGTAAGGGACCCCAACCCTCTCAAATAGCGCGCCTGAGATCAGATGCGTTGTAAGGGACCCCAACCCTCTCTAATAGCGCGCCTGAGATAAGATGCATTGTAAGGGACCCCAACCCTCTCTAATAGCACGCCTGAGATAAGATGCATTGTAAGGAACCCCAACCCTCTCTAATAGCACGTCTGAGATCAGATGCATTGTAAGGAACCCCAACCCTCTCTAATAGCGCATCTGAGATCAGATGCATTGTAAGGATCCCCAACCCTCTCTAATAGCGCGTCTGTGATCAGATGCATTGTAAGGAACCCCAACCCTCTCTAATAGCGCCTCTGAGATCAGATGCATTGTAAGGGACCCCAACCCTCTCTAATAGCGCCTCTGAGATCAGATGCATTGTAAGGAACCCCAACCCTCTCTAATAGCGCGTCTGAGATCAGATGCATTGTAAGGAACCCCAACCCTCTCTAATAGCGCCTCTGAGATCAGATGCATTGTAAGGAACCCCAACCCTCTCTAATAGCGCGTCTGAGATCAGATGCATTGTAAGGAACCCCAGCCCTCTCTAATAGCGCGTCTGAGATCAGATGCATTGTAAGGGACCCCAACCCTCTCTAATAGCGCGTCTGAGATCAGATGCATTGTAAGGAACCCCAACCCTCTCTAATAGCGCGTCTGAGATCAGATGCATTGTAAGGAACCCCAACCCTCTCTAATAGCGCGTCTGAGATCAGATGCATTGTAAGGAACCCCAACCCTCTCTAATAGCGCGTCTGAGATCAGATGCATTGTAAGGAACCCCAACCCTCTCTAATAGCGCGTCTGAGATCAGATGCATTGTAAGGAACCCCAACCCTCTCTAATAGTGTCTCTGAGATCAGATGCATTGTAAATTCTTCTGTATTTAGTACATTTTTCAAATGACCTAAACATTGCAGGGAACCTTTTAGAGATGCCTGGGAAACATATGTTGAAAAACACTGCTCTAAGCAGATCAATGGAAGCGTGTGCAGTCATACTCAATCTAGCTTGGTAATGCTGCATGCTAATTTTAGGACATGACATGAGCCTTGGTAATTGGGAAGAGTTTGTGGGTGTATCCAATTTAAAAAAACTGAGCTTTGCATTCGGGTTTTTTTCTGCGTTCAGTAAATAATAATAATAATAAAAAAAAAAGATTTCCTAGGAAATCAACACGGTTCCCAGATAATCTGTCATCAACAGGTCTGGATTTCATTACAAAAACAGCTAAATAGAGGAGAGAAAACCTCTTCCCATGTCCCTGCCGAACAAGGCGGCTAAATATAGGAGCCTCTTATATTTTCCGATGCATATTTTGTTCTAAAAAAACTCCGTTCTTTTTACATTTCTACACAACTCTTTTTTTAACCCCTTTAATACTGCCAGACCGCTTTTTTTATTTTTTATAACTTTCATTTTTATTTGGTATTACAGGGCATACATGACATCTGCCAGACAGCTTTTTAAATGTGTCCCATTTGAGATTGTTAATGTGTCATTTAGTGTTTTTAAAGAGGAGATATGATATAAACGTACAAATACGTCAGGTGCACAAACGAGGTAATTAACAGAAGCTCACAGCAAGAGGACTCGTGCACTAGACATGGTTCACCCTAGCAACACTTCTTAAATGAAAGGAAAGTAGATGCGTAGAACAGGCTCCCAGCATTGGTGGTGGAGGATAATCTAGTACAGGAGCGGCCAACTCCAGACTTCAAGGGCCACCAACAGGTCAGGTTTTGTGTACAGGTGGCTCAATCAGTCGTTGACCGCCTCTGTTGGTGGCCTTTGAGGACTCGAGTTGGCCACCCCTGCTCTAGTAAATATGGAGAAGACCAAGGGATAGTTATGTCCAAGCAGATGGGCATGGCGTCCGCATATCATTGGGTTGTCTTGATTCAGGATCATGGCAGCGGGTAAAAGCAGGACGGACGCACAGTGTCTCCCACCATTACCGATAAAGCCCCTTTTTATTTAGCACGGTTCAATCAGCGTGTCCTGGTATCCTCTCAGTCACTGCTGGGACCCTCTCGGTCACTGCTGGGACCCTCTCGGTCACTGCTGGGACCCTCTCGGTCACTGCTGGGACCCTCTCGGTTACTGCTGGGACAGCCTGACTACAGTGGGTTACTTGAATGCATCCCACCAACCCAGGGTTTGTATGGAATGGGACATCTGGCCGTTGCCGTCTCGCCATGACCAAGTCTCCGACGCACCGCCGCTTTGCCAAGGTAAGTTCATTTATGGGTTAATTTAGCGGTTAGCATAGGGGGTTAAGGATAAGGGTGAAGCTTTTTAAGGTAGGCGGGGATTATGGTAAGGTGTTTAGGGCAAAGGGTTAGGATAAGGGGTTTTACAGTAATGGGGAAAGGTTTTTAGGGTAGGGAGTAGCATTAGAGGCTAACATTAGGGGGGTTTAGGCTAAGGGGTAAGGTTAGGGACTTACCTTGGCGGAATGAGGTACCTGCGGCAAGGTGAGTGGGCGGATAAACACCGGCAGAGATTTAATCCCGGCAAAAAGTAATTCCCATAAAACATTATCCGACCGGTTATTTACTAACCCGAGTTCTGTAAGAGAGTTACACCTGACACATGGCCACACAGCCGTACATATTTATTTAACACACACACCACGATCCGTGGCCTGTTTGGGTAAATCCGCAGATCTGTAAGTAGCAAAGGACGAGCTGATCGCCCTATCAATCCCGCTAAGGCCGCGTCCATACTCCCCGCGACGGCGCGCGTGGCACGAACAAAAGGCTGTACCTCTATGAGGCCGGCCATAGAGCGCGTCACGAAGCGCGACGGCACTCACAATTTTGGATGAGACAAATAATTTTGATTTGGTCGCACGACGGCCGGGCTCAGCCAATGAGGGCAAAGCGCTCACGTGACGGGCACCCCTCTGCCACGCCTCCCTGTCTACTCCATCCCAAAGGCCACGGATCGCCTCTGGGGCAGACGCGCGCGCCCCACATCCGCCGCCTAACTTTGCTTGATCTGTACAGTAAATGTGTAAACAAAAGTATAACCGTGGTGTCTTTACAGGGGCCGGCTCGTGAAACGGCAACATATGTTCCACTGAACAATCTGTCTGGGGAGAGAGATGCTGGGAGAGGGGACAGTGCTACACCGCAGTGCTACACTCCCAGGGAGAGTAATTGCAGCCCGTGGCGCTTTGCTCTGCCACCACAAAGCTCTGACTGTGATACAGGCTGACAGGTCGGCAGCCTGCACTGTTCTCCCATTCTGGTGGATATCTCCAACCCCCCAGCAAAAAAAACCCATTCAATTCTCTGCAAACCCTTTTACCAACAATGAATGGGATACGTGCTCTTCTCTGGCACTCAATTTCAGTGAAGTTCTTTTCTGTATTGATTTGCCACGTGTTCCTTTCTGGAACAGAATCGCTTGCGAATAACTGGGAAGTTTGTTGTGGACAGAAACCACGTGTTGGATGTAATAACCAGGCACTCTGCTAAGCCCGTCACTGGTACGTATATGTGACTTTGACAAAGTCATTGCCACAAAGTTTTTAAGACATGCCCTAGCCCTGAACGGTGTACTCGTTCTTACAGTGCGCATTTTGGAAACTAATTTCTGCCCTTCCATCGAAAACGATGAAGAAGTTTTATTTAAGCTGTCACATTAAAGATGGCTGACCCCATTGCATTTTCTCTTAATACATTACATACACAATCATCCCCTGTTCCAGGGTAACGGCAAAGTATCCGTGGACATGTATCAAAGGGGGTTCAGGGTTCCAAATGTGGGACACAATGAGGATTAGTGCGGCCACGTAAGTGAGGGATAAAACATGGCAGGAGCCACGGCATGTGGCAACATTCGCTTCTGGCTTCAGAACGGATCAAAAGGAAATACATTTTTACACCAGTTTTGCAAAGAACCCTTTAACTGTTATGTGAGAAGAACAAGAAACACAACATAGTTTAGCTCTGGTTTCTGTGTGTAAAAAACCCAGGGGGTAATATGGGTAACTTCCCCAATATGTATCTATTGAGACGAGGGTCCACGGAGCAGATAATAGGGCAGATCAGCTCTGGAGGACTCGCTAGTTCCCATCCTGTAAAGAAACGGGGGTTAGTTAGGGTGGATTGATCCTTTAAAGCAGTGATTCCCAACAGGGGTTCGTTAGGTGTCTCCAAATAAAACCTGTAATGGGGGATCCAGGTGATATACTGGGGTCCTGAGCCCGTGAGGGGACTGCGCACTTAGTAAGGTCCCAAACGGCACCTTAGCAGGGGGGGGGGGTATCGCTGTCACTTACAGCAGGAGCTTCCAAAGTCGCTCCCCACAATGCTTTGCATCCACCGCAGCAAGGCATTGTGGGGCGTGACATTGGAAGCTCCCGCAGTGAGTGACAGCGCTACCCCCCATACTGCCTGCACACACTTAGGGGCAGTTTGGGGGATTATTAAGCGTTTGTTCCCCCCACGCGCTCAGGACACTATACTGCCTGGGATCGGTCACACAGTGTCAGCGACAGTCTTAGGAGGAGGGGATAAGGTTTAGTCACTAGGGGAAGTAATACTTTCTAGCAGGGGGAGCACAGTGTAACACAGGTTGGAAACCGCTGCTTCCAAGCAATCTGGTGGCATTTTACTTGTTTTATGTACAACATGTCAGCATAACATAATGAACGTGTGGCTTCTGCACTCTCTATTGAACACCCATAAAAATACAGAAGAAACATAGATTTTGCTGTGCGAGAGCTCGGGAAACTCCCTGGGGTGTGCTCTGGAGAACGTGTATCTGACACCGTCAATGAAAGAAACCCCAAGCTTTTTATTCGGAGATCAATAGCGGCTTCTCGGGCTGCCGGCTATTTGTGGAGTAGAAGGCCCGTTAGGTACAGGGTAATGGTATTGGTGTATGCCTGATTTAATCACAGCAGCCCATTAACGCAGAATACAAGGGAAGAGAGCACGTGTCAGTGTGTGTATTTGTTACTGACTGAAAGCAGTGAATTAGTTATTACTGCAGAGCTATCAAATTAAAATATCTCCGAGAACGCGTGAGACATAACTTCATCGCTCAGCTTAAAGTATCACTTGTCTGCATTGCACCTCAGATCAATGAAGCATCCTAAGTGCAGGGGTGTGCAACTCCTGTCCTCAAGGGCCACCAACAGATCAGGGTTTAAGGACATCCCTGCTTCAGCACAGGTGGCTCAATCAAAGACTGAGCAACTGATTGAGCCACCTGTGCTGAAGCAGGGGCCAATTAAGCCATCTGTGCTGAAGCAGTGATATCCTGAAATCCTGATCTGTTGGGGGGGGGGGGAGAGGGGGCTTAAGTACTAACCCCGGTCTTAAAGGGTTAACAGAACACTTTATGTTACACATCTATTCCACGAATAAACTCGTGGTACCTCCTCCTGACCCGTACCAGTTGATACTGAGGGTCTGGAGTCGGACCTCCCTGACTTCTTCCCATGGACTAAAATACACAGAAACCATGGGAATAAAAAGAAAGCGAGCTGCCCCGAGAAACTCCCCAAACAGTCCCGGCCACTTCCCATATTGTATATGTGCAACACTGCTCATACCAGGGGCCCAACTCCAGACCTCAAGAGCCAGCAACAGGCCAGGTTCTCAGGATATCTCTGCTTCAGCACAGGTGGCTCAGTCAAATACTGCACTACCTGTGCTGAAGCAGGGATATCCTAAAAACCTGACCTGTTGGTGGCCCCTGAGGACTGGAGTTGGCCACTCCAGGGTTATAGTGAACAGTGAAGCAAGGTCCTTCAACAAAGGAAGAGATCAGTTAGAGCAAAACAGAATATAGTATTCCCAAACCCCGCGCTAAAATGTTTTATCCGCATAATCAATTAGCATTACTTAGTGTAACCGAGGTACTGGAGCTAAACTCACTAAATCCTCATAGCAGCAGGTTCCCTCTGGGTATGCGCTTTACAGGACTAAGGCTGCGCTTATAGTGCCGGCGACGCGACGTCGCCAGGAAACAAATACATTACCACTGCCGCGTGTGCTTATAGTGCACGCGACGGTGACAAGCAACGGAGCGACATCACCATCGCGAAAACCTGAAGCCGGCAAAATTTGATTTTTCAAGGGCCGTCGCGTCACGTGACGGCCCTTGAACAAATCAAATTGTTGGAATCCCACGCCGCCGCCGGCCGGCAAAACATAACTTTCGCCGGTGGCGACGGGTGACGTCACCCGTCGTGTCGCCGTCGCCATCGGCGGCACTATAGGCACAGCCTTAGGAATCGTCCAGGGTGGCGCTGAGTGGGCAGGCGCGCTCACGCTTGCCGCGATGAAACACATTGCGGCAATGTGTGTGGCAGCGTGAGCAAGCGCCTGCGCCCGCTCAGAGCAAGCAAATTTGATTTTGCGCCCGTTCCCTGCCTGGACGCAGCCTAAGATAGACATACAGACAGATAGATACTATAGACAGGAGATACAACGATAGATACAACGATAGAGACAGACAGACAGAGACAGATAGATAGACAGACAGATAGACAGACAGACACAACGATAGATACAACGATAGAGACAGACAGACAGAGACAGACAGACAGAGACAGATAGATAGACAGACAGATAGACAGACAGACACAACGATAGATACAACGATAGAGACAGACAGACAGATAGACAGATAGAACAGATATAAATATCTGCAGTAAAATGTAAAATTCATTTCTGAAACTGGAGGATATTATTTTACAATAAAGAGAGACCAACGCGTTTCAAAGCAAAGTTTAAATAAGAAGAACGATGAGAAGAATGCGGACCAGGACTTGTTATCTCCTCCCATTATATCCACGTTCCCGGGGGTGCCGAGCCTCGGGATAGTGAAGATACGGTTGTATTTCTGTAAAATCAGACTGAGTTTGTTCACGGTCTGCTGAATGAACAAATGTTGGTCTTTAAAAAAATAAAAGTGCGTTTAGTGGGTGTCATGTTTTACTTGCGATCTAAACATGAGCCGGGCTGGTTTCATCATTTTCTCAAATATTGTCCACAGAGTAAAGGGGCAATCCAAGTAATATCCGGCATGTGTGTTTAATAAAATCAGTTCTGTAGGATTAGATAATACTTACTACTTTTTATTTATTTGAAAATTCAACTCAATGCCATTTTTAATGAGTTAATTTATTGATAATCCTTTGATTTCTATAGCCGGTTTAGCCCACCTCCCCAGCAGTGCAACATCAGTGTAACACTTTCCTGTTTGTGGCAATTTATTGCCAATATTCCCTGCAGTTTGAGCTGCAAACTGCAACAATAGCTAATGTTACATAAGAAATAGAAGAATACATTGTAGCTGCTGAGTTACACTGACTGAAGGATTGATTTGAAACTGAAAGGTGGCTATTTTGTGAACCCTGGGAAGCAGGATTTTGCTGATCGATCACAGGAAAGCCAATCGATCGGCAGCCTAGGTAATTAGTCTTCAATAAAGGTAATCAAAAGATGCCTATTTGAAAAAATATTTGTATTTTATATATGTATTAAGCTGCTTGGACTGCCTCACTGACATGCTTTTATAACTTTTGATGTCAAAGTTCTGTGTTGCTTCCACTATGTATGTTCTTGTGATGGATGAGAGCACTGACAACACCCCCTCCAATTGTGTTTTGGGGTTTAGCAAAACCTCCAGGCTGAAAAAACTGAAGGAATTTAAAAAAAAAAAAAAAAAAATCTACATTTTTTTTAAAAACTATTATATTTCTTTGATAAATCTGCAGCAGGTTGGGATAAAAGGACCTTTCATCTTTAGGCCGGGTCCCCACTGGCTACTGCAGCGCCCGCTGTGGCGGACGCTGCAGGGACAAGAGCCGCCCCAAAATGGGGCCGGTCCCGCTGCGAGGGGGGGCCGCCGCACTGCGCCGAGAGAAACTCCTGCTCTCAAGAAAATTGAGAACAGGAGTCGCAACGGAGCGCTAGGCCACGCCCCCCGGCGGTTCAGCCAACGAGGGCGAACCTGCCGGGTGACGTCTCGAGCGCGCCCCGTCACACCACCGTCTTTCCCCCTGCAGCTCTCTGCAGACCGGGGAATTTGGCTGCCTTAGCTTTGAGAATGATGCCATATTATCCGACTACAAGCGTGAGATGCCTCTCCAATCCTCACCTGACGCAGCTTCACACGCGCAGGTTATTTATTTATCAAGAGTTTCACGGCTGCAAAGCAGGGACAAAAATTCTGGGTGATTTCCCTAGCAATGAAAATGGCATTGAAAGCCATGGGGTTATTTTCACTGCTAACGCTGGTGCAAGTCCCTGGGCACTGGCGGGTCCCTAGTTTTGTAGCCAGAAGACTTTGATAAACAGACTCTCGCAGTCAGTACTAACGAACCTGAAGCCATTAGCATAAATAAAAACAGAAATCAAAAGAACTTCTCTGCAAAGTGACAGCGGTCACTCTGAGAGAGATGAGAATGCCAAGTGGCTTTTTGGAAGGTATACGCTGGTGCAGATATGACCGGTCAAACATACCGGTGTTATCTGGGACAGGGAAACAATTCCACCATGCTATTTTTTTTGCTCTCTGTAAAATGACTGTTTTCGGCAGCTCTGGCTTGTAAACTGGAGCTGAAATAATTAGTGGTTGCTTTCTGTGGTTAGACGGTAAGCTAGATACAGGGCCCCAGACAGATTTCCCGGGGCCTAGGATTAGAGTTTCAACCAGGCCTTCCCCACACCATGTCGGCTGCCTTGCAAGCTCCCCCCCCCCATTACACCTTCCTCCTCTATACCCCCCTTCTCACACCTCTTGCAAGCCCCCTCCTCTATCCCGCCCCTCAAACCTCCTTGCAAACACCCTACACTATCCCTCCCACACCTCTTTGTGAGCCCACTCCTCTACCCCCCCTCTCCCCATGTATTTATCTTCCCCCCTCTGTCTCTCACTCTTCCCCCCTCTGTCTCTCACTCTTCCCCCCTCTGTCTCTCACTCTTCCCCCCCCTCTTCCACCCTCTCTCCTCTCATAATCTCCCCCGTCCGCTATCACTTAATTACCACCCCCCACACTCACAATTCCCCCGATACCTGTACAATCCCCCCACAATACCACCCCCCCCACCCAAATTACAATACCCCCCCAACCCAAAATACAATACCTCCCCCACCAAAAATATAATACCCCCACCAAAATACAATACATCCCCACCCAAAATACAATACACACACAAAATACAGCACACACACACCTACCTTGGGGGTGTCTGAGGCCTCTGGTGCCCTGGCTCTACCCAGATACTGCCGGGCCTCTCTCCTGCCGGTAGACGCCGGCAGCTGGGCCCGCCCCGAAGTCACGCTAAGATTCCGGCGCTCACCAGCAAGAGACAGGTCCGGCCTGGCAGAGAGGGGCCCGCGGCAACCAGATGCCCAGCTGCTGGACGCAGAAGTTGGGCCAGGCTAAACTTGCAGCGCCAGCCGAGCCCCCGCAGCCGCCTGGCCCTGCACACCTGTACCGGCTCCCCCCCTGCCGGCGGCACTAGCTGGATATCACAGTAAATACAAAACAATGGCAACAGGAAAAAAGAGGAAGATTACTTGTATATCACTAGCTTTCAACTCGTCCTCAAGACACCCCAACAGGTCAGGTTTTCAGGCCCTCCCTGCTTCAGCACAGGTGGTTTAATCAGTCACTGCTTCAGCACAGGTGGCTCAAAAGACTGAGCCACTGAGTGAACCATCTGTGCTGAAGCAGGGATATCCTTAAAACCTGATCTGTTGGGGGGTCTTGAGGACGGGAGTTGGCCACCCCTAACCTATAGAGCAACGGCAAATAGCAAAACTGTATGGTGGTATCTAGTGCGGTAAAAGGAACACAGGGCACAGCGCATTTATTTGAGTTTGGATATTGTAAATCCGTTGTGCTCTGTGTTCCTTTTACCATTTACCCCGGACTGATCACAGGCTTCCGTTCCAGCCCGGGAGTAATTGTATCACTTTTGTTTATATTTTGTTTATATTTTGAGGTGTGCAGCATTTGTCTCATATGTCTGGCATCATTTAGTGTCCCATACAGAGGTCAGACAGAGAAACACTGTATGTAATTGACTATTTCGGGGGGTTTCTTTAAACAGTAAGACTGGTTCTCCATCGGCCACATCCATCTCCTGTTAACGGACTATGGGCAGAAGGTATCAAAGCGCAATCCGAGAGACGATCCGCCGAAGTCAATGGCAGATGCCGCCGATTTGGGCCGCCATTGCGCAATGTCATGGGAATGAAGAGGAGAAAGGGACCGAGAAGATAATAGGCAGGAATACCATCAGTGCTGGGGGTTAGGTGCCAGGTGACTTCTATAAAAAGGCTGAACACAACGGTGAAAGGTGAGACACACTCAAGTCACACTCCCGCTCAAGACACACACATACACACGCCCGAGACTCACACACACCACTCTCTGCCCCATGCTGTTTCCTCCTCTCCTTGGCCCCAACCCCAGGCTCCTGACACCTCCTCCTGATTGGCTGCATTACCCAGCAGCATCCAATCAGGATGGAGGAAACTGCCCAGCCCCCTGGCAACAGCCCTGCTCTCTCCCCTCTCGGGGAAATTCTGCGTCCCCCCCTAAGCCAAACAGGTCACTATAAACAGAAACAAGAAGATGATCGATTGGACTATCGCTTGCTGTAGAAAAAAGTTGGGGAACTCATCAGTGGAAAGGATTAAAAGTCTCCTTGACAAAGCGACATAGTGGGCGTGAAACGCGTGGGAGGAGGAGTTTTGTCTATTTTTATGTAGTTCCAATAAAGACTTTTAATCCTTTCCACTGGTGAGTTCCCCAACTTTTTTCTACAGCAAGTGGAAGTCCAATCGATCATCTTCTTGTTTCTGGTACTTCACGGCTCAACCAGTGTTGCGGGAGGAGCAGATTAGTGGTGACACATTGAGAGCGCGCGGCTCCACACCATAGTACTTGGAGGAGACGGGGGTAAGGAGAAGCTTCACAGGGGGTCACACAGCCTGGTGGGAATCCAGCCTCTCTGTAAGTACCCCGCTTTTTATTCCTTGCTTAACCTCATGGTTTGTCTCCAGTCTCTCCGCTACCTATCTCTACATACCGGACATTGCTATCAATAATACAGATTGTTATCTCTGCTCAACTACCACTCTGCTTAGGAGCTGATATTCGGTTTTTGTGTTCTTTGACAAATCAGGTCACTATGTCCAGAGAGGTAATAACAGTATACACATACACGCCCAGAGAGGTAATACCGGTATACACATACACGCCCAGAGAGGTAATACCGGTATACACATACACACCCAGAGAGGTAATACCGGTATACACATACACGCCCAGAGAGGTAATACCGGTATACACATACACACCCAGAGAGGTAATACCGGTATACACATACACGCCCAGAGAGGTAATACCGGTATACACATACACGCCCAGAGAGGTAATACCGGTATACACATACACGCCCAGAGAGGTAATACCGGTATACACATACACGCCAAGAGAGGTAATACCGGTATACACATACACACCCAGAGAGGTAATACCGGTATACACATACACGCCCAGAGAGGTAATACCGGTATACACATACACGCCCAGAGAGGTAATACCGGTATACACATACACGCCCAGAGAGGTAATACCGGTATACACATACACGCCCAGAGAGGTAATACCGCTATACACATACACGCCCAGAGAGGTAATAACGGTATACACATACACGCCCAGAGAGGTAATACCGGTATACACATACACGCCCAGAGAGGTAATACCGGTATACACATACACACCCAGAGAGGTAATACCGGTATACACATACACGCCCAGAGAGGTAATACCGGTATACACATACACACCCAGAGAGGTAATACCGGTATACACATACACGCCCAGAGAGGTAATACCGGTATACACATACACGCCCAGAGAGGTAATACCGGTATACACATACACGCCCAGAGAGGTAATACCGGTATACACATACACGCCCAGAGAGGTAATACCGGTATACACATACACGCCCAGAGAGGTAATACCGGTATACACATACACGCCCAGAGAGGTAATACCGGTATACACATACACGCCCAGAGAGGTAATACCGGTATACACATACACGCCCAGAGAGGTAATACCGGTATACACATACACGCCCAGAGAGGTAATACCGGTATACACATACACGCCCAGAGAGGTAATACCGGTATACACATACACGCCCAGAGAGGTAATACCGGTATACACATACACGCCCAGAGAGGTAATACCGGTATACACATACACGCCCAAAGAGGTAATACCGGTATACACATACACGCCCAGAGAGGTAATACCGGTATACACATACACGCCCAGAGAGGTAATACCGGTATACACATACACGCCCAGAGAGGTAATACCGGTATACACATACACGCCCAGAGAGGTAATACCGGTATACACATACACGCCCAGAGAGGTAATACCGGTATACACATACACGCCCAGAGAGGTAATACCGGTATACACATACACGCCCAGAGAGGTAATACCGGTATACACATACATGCCCAGAGAGGTAATACCGGTATACACATACACGCCCAGAGAGGTAATACCGGTATATACCTACACGCCCAGAGAGGTAATACCAGTATACACATACACGCCCAGAGAGGTAATACCGGTATACACATACACGCCCAGAGAGGTAATATCGGTATACACATGCCCAGAGAGGTAATACCGGTATACACATACACGCCCAGAGAGGTAATACCGGTATACACATACACGCCCATAGAGATAATACCGGTATACACATACACGCCCAGAGACGTAATACCAGTATACACATACACGCCCAGAGAGGTAATATCGGTATACACATAAACGTTCAGAGAGGTAATACCAGTATACACATACACGCCCAGAGAGATAATACCGGTATACACATACACGCCCAGAGAGATAATACCGGTATACACATACATGCCCAGAGAGATAATACTGATATACACATACACGCCCAGAGAGGTAATACCGGTATACACATACACGCCCAGAGACGTAATACCGGTATACACATACACGCCCAGAGAGGTAATACCGGTGTAAGGGGGTCACCCCCGGTTCCCCTGATTTTCCTTTGCCCCCTGCCTTACCCCTGTGGCAGTGGGGGAAGGGGACGGCGACTTCTCCCGGCGGGCACCGCCCTCTTGGTTTTGGCGCGAGCTTCGCCCATGCGCAGTAAAGATCGCGCACGCGGTCCCCATAGAAAAGAGCTTTGCCAAGGACTACAATTCCCAGCAGTCTCTGGGAACTGCACTTTCACCCTTGTCACAGGCAGCAATGAAGCCAATAGAGCTGGCAGATTCTCATGCTGCAGAGTTGCAACAATGTTGTGTGCAGACAGGGTTTTTGTCAGTTGCAGCACTAGTCAGTCAGAGACCGGAGCAGCCCAGGGAAGGAGGTAGGGTACAGGAGTCAGGGACTCCCTGTACTAGGCCAGCACCCCCAGGGCCCGAGATAGCTCAGCTCCCCAGTAAGGTGAGTGTTGCCAGGGACAGCCCTCAGGTTAGGGACCCTGCCACTTACATTAGTGGGAGCTGGGAAAGAAAGGTTACAGAGAGTTGGAGTCAGGGAGCTGTGAGGGAAGGAAGGGTGCGGGGAGCGAGTGCAGCTCCTGCCCCATATAGGTACCTACACCCCAGGTAGGCCCCAACTCCCCACTAGTTTAGTGGGTAAGTGCTTAGGGAGGCCCAAGATAGGGACGCTGCCCTTAGTGTAGAGTGCTGCCTTGTCAGAGTCACGGCTGTTAGTGCTGTGAGGTCTGACAGGCAGGCACCTTGTTGCGCAGCACGTTGGCTGCAGCATCCAGTGAGCTACAGCTTGCTGCTGTAGGCGCTGGGACTCGTTAGGTCTTAGTAAGTACAGCCAAGGCTGGGAAGAGTTAGGGGAGTGGGGCAGGTTATTAACCCCGGTAGGCCTCTAGGAGTTTTCCCCAAAGCCACTTTAGGTTGCGGTACCACAGGGACAGGCCCTAGGTTAGGGTTCCTGTCACGTTAGTACCAAGTGTTAGTTAGGGACTCAGCGGACGCTGCGGTTCCTGTAAAGCGGTTCGGACCCACGTTGGGGTCCGCAGAGACTATTCCAGAGTGGGACCGCCCTGGCGGTCTGCGTACAAAGGAGTTCGGTTGGAGGATCAGACGGATTCATCACACGTCTGACCCTTTGCGAAGCCAGTTGCTGATCCGAGTACCGGAGTGCTCGGCAGGTACCATACAGTCATAAGTGCACCAACGGGCCCTTAGTGTAACTGTGACTGCGCAGTCACCCACGTTCTCTCCAAGAGTGCGGGACATTGGGTGGGATTCGCGGGACACTGGGTGGGATCACCTGGTGTTGGGGAAGCGTCCTGCGCGACGCCGTAGGTGTCTCCTCTAGAGAGGGACACAGGTTATATAAAGGTATTGCGTGATATGTTATATTGCTTGTTAGTAAAGTCACTCGTTAATATATATATTCCCGTGTATGTGATTATTGTATTGTCCTGCGAGGAACCACTCCCCCTCTGGTGGGAGCCATCGCAGGTGGAGGCGCTGAATTGAGTAAGTGGTTACCCCTAGTATAATTGCCCCAGGTTCCCCGTGGCGGAAGCTCAGCCCTCCTGCGAGCCAACAGGTAATGCACCACACCTATGGTAACACCGTATGTTCCTTGCACCCACATCAGATCTGCGATTGGGGGGGGGGGGGGAATACCCGTTACATTTGGAGGCGCTGCTGAGATAGACCTGGGGTGCCCTGTTTTCATTTTTTCCAAATTGTCCAATTTACATTTTTCACCATGTTTGGGCCCGCAAGCCATGAGGCCCAAGAACGAACCAAGAGGACAGAAGTATCCCCGCGACATGTGCTAGTAGTAGGGGATGTTCCCAGTAGTGCCGTGAAGTTGAGGGAAATTTGTGAGGCCCTAGGGAGACTCCTGGGCATAGACCAAGGGTGGAAGAGGATAGAGCACCGGTACGACCCCACTGACCAGTGTTGTAGATTATGGCTAGTAACGGATCA
Source organism: Ascaphus truei (assembly GCF_040206685.1). Taxonomy (NCBI): domain Eukaryota; kingdom Metazoa; phylum Chordata; class Amphibia; order Anura; family Ascaphidae; genus Ascaphus; species Ascaphus truei. The sequence goes on from NC_134499.1 coordinate 6,061,391, forward strand.
GGAAATATGCCGGGAAAATGTCCCTCTGACTTTGCATTTCCCAGAGGCCCCACCAGAAGGCTACCCTCTTGCATACTCAGATAGCCTTAGTGAGATTACCAGAACGGTGACCAAAATGGAGGCTCCCTCATCAAGGGAGTCACACCTAAAATGGCGTCTCCCGCCAAAGCAGGAGAGCACATGTGCTGCTGACTGCAAGCCTGCACCAAATTGTGTTGCAGAAATCCATCCGGGACTGGCGGGAAAACCAGAGCTCCGCCCCCGCAATGTGAGTGACTCCGTGATAGAGCGGGCCCCTCCCTTACATTCCACCAGGGGGAGCAAGCACAGTGAACAGCCAGCAGCAACTGCTGTTCCCATTAAATACAGTACAGAATGCAGAGAAACACACCCTCAGTTATATGGAGCATGGCGGTCAAAAGGAGGGAAAATATCTTTTCTTGTGTGCCTGTGCCTACAAAAGGACTTGAGTCTATCTGGTGATATGGACTTTAACCATTTTAGGCTACCAATAGAATATCGGGTGGCTGTGGTGGAGGACGAGGGGTGTATAAGATGTGTTTGTAATCAGTGTGACTTCCCAGGTGGCAAACAGACCTGGGGTCCCAAGTGTGCCGGCTGCGGGGCACAGTTTCTAAAGCCTGTGCTGCTGCAGTTTACAGTCCCCGATCCCAAGCAGGAATCTCAGATGGCAGAACCCAGAGATGAAGATGTTGTTAATTGCTCTACCTCAACCACGGAGGTGGAGGAGCTGACAGACAAGGCTGCCCTAGTCCCCCGTTGCAACCAAGCGGGAAGAACTGAGGCCCAGCCAGCTACGGAAAAGGATGAACCATCGGTGGCGATGCGCCTACCGGCGAACCACCCCAGCAGTGATACAGAGGAGCCAGAGGAATCACAGGGTAAGGTGTCTGTACCCCCATCTTCTTTCAGTGATTTCAGCGGCCAGCCACTCGTGATGATGTGCCAGCCGGCGGACCACACCAGTGAAGTTGGAGCTAAAGAATCACCTACCTCAGTTACAGTGCATCCAGATGCTGTGGGCCCGTGGGCCCTACAACGGCCAGTCCGGCCTACAGAGGTACCATCGGTCCCAGGCGTGGGATCAGTACCTATTAGCGACGACAAGGGGGAGTTGACTACCCTAGGGGTGTCGCGGGTGAGCCTCCAGGTGACCGCGGAGCACGGTAGCTCCTTAAGTCTGGCTACCAGGGCGAATGGCTCCACTCGGCATCGCGTCCTGGCGGAGGTGTTCCCCTTAGGAGATAGCTGTCCCGCAGTACGAGTGGACTAGTACTCTCCGCATATCGTTCAGGTGAAGAAGAAAGACAATGGCCAACCAGCTGTGGTGATGCGCCTGTCGGCGGACCACACATGTGAGACTGAAGCATCAGCGGTGGACCCTGCTGTGGAACCGCTGCGTATTGATATTCCCCAGCAGCAAGCAGTGGTGCGGCCGGAGCGGCAGAAGAGGCTCCCAGCCATGGCGACTCTCCGTGTACAGGAAGGACATCCAGAGACGATTCCTGATGAAGAGAAACCCATGGCAAGACAGCTGAGTGGTAAGGAAGCCCCTTGCTCCCCACAGGCTCTGATGGAGGTGGCCGTGAAGAGGGCCAGAGTAACAGCTCCTGATCTGAGTGAGAGCCCGTGCGTTCCAACCCATCTGGTCCCAGGACTGGGATCCAACGCTCCCGAGTTTCGAGTCAGTGAGTGGACTGTCCAAGAAGTGTTGTGGACAGGTCCCCAGACAGCCGAGGTGGGAACTGACAGCGTCCCCGAGGACCTGTTGGCCACCGGGAATCATCGCAGTGGTAAGGTATCAACCCTTTACCCCCTGCCAGGTGAACCAGAGACTTTGAGGAAAGAGACATTGTTCAGTTTTCGCTTCCCAATGATTTAGATAGGAATTCAGCCTATATAAGAGCGTGCTGTAAAAGCAGCTCTCGCTCTCTTTTTCCTGTTGGAGATCTGAAGACAAGCAGCTGCTGGCAGGCCTCTCTCCTTTTGCTTCTGTGAAAGAGCTATTCACACCTGGAAGCATGGGGAGGCCTAGCCAGCAGGCTGGATTTCGGTCCAGGAGCCCAAGGTCCTATCAAGGTAAGCCTTTGCTGAACAGGCGCCTTGCAACTAGGAAAGGGTAGATCTCTTCCCCAGACCCCCGTAAGTGTGTATATTCTCTGTTTGTTGTATTTCTGTGTTTCCGAGGTCTTGTCCGAATAAACCGCAATTTATTTTACTGCCTGTTTTGCCTTGTGACTGATCCCTTAAATATAAATGTGTATTGGGCCTGGTCTCCCGTGACAGTTGCTTCCACTATGTATGTTCTTGTGAAGGCTGAGAGCACTGACAACACCCCCTCCAATTGTGTTTTGGGGTTTAGCAAAACCTCCAGGCTGAAAAAACTGATGGAATTAAAAAAAAAAAAAAAAAAAATCTACATTTTTTTTAAAAACTATTATATTTCTTTGATAAATCTGCAGCAGGTTGGGATAAAAGGACCTATCATCTTTAGGCCGGGTCCCCGCTGGCTACTGCAGCGCCCGCTGTGGCAGACGCTGCAGGGACAAGAGCCGCCCGAAAATGGGGCCGGAGCCTTAGCTTAGCTTTGAGAATGATGCCATATTATCCGACTACAAGCGTGAGATGCCTCTCCAATCCTCACCTGACACAGCTTCACACGCGCAGGTTATTTATTTATCAAGAGTTTCACGGCTGCAAAACAGGGACAAAAATTCTGGGTGATTTCCCTAGCAATGAAAATGGCATTGAAAGCCATGGGGTTATTTTCACTGATAACGCTGGTGCAAGTCCCTGGGCACTGGCGGGTCCCTAGTTTTGTAGCCGGAAGACTTTGATAAACAGACTCTCGCAGTCAGTACTAACGAACCTGAAGCCATTAGCATAAATTAAAACAGAAATCAAAAGAACTTCTCTGCAAAGTGACAGCGGTCACTCTGAGAGAGATGAGGATGCCAAGTGGCTTTTTGGAAGGTATACGCTGGTGCAGATATGACCGGTCAAACATACCGGTCTTATCTGGGACAGGGAAACAATTCCACCGTGCAATTTTTTTTGCTCTCTGTAAAATGACTGTTTTCGGCAGTTCTGGCTTGTAAACTGGAGCTGAAATAATTAGTGGTTGCTTTCTGTGGTTGGACGGTAAACTGGATACAGGGCCCCAGACAGATTTCCCGGGGCCTAGGACTAGAGTTTCAACCAGGCCTCCCCCCACCCCATGTCGGCTGCCTTGCAAGCCCCCCCCCATTGCACCTCCCTCCTCTATAACCCCCCTTCTCACACCTCTTGCAAGCCCCCTCCTCTATCCCGCCCCTCAAACCTCCTTGCAAACACCCTACACTATCCCCCCCACACCTCCTTGTGAGCCCACTCCTCTACCCCCCCTCTCCCCATGTATTTATCTTCCCCCCTCTGTCTCTCACTCTTCCCCCCCCCCTCTTCCACCTCCCTGTCACTCTTACCCCCTCTCCCACCCTCTCTCCTCTCACAATCTCCCCCTTCCGCTATCACTTAATTACCACCCCCCCCACACTCACAATTCCCCCGATACCTGTACAATCCCCCCACAATACCATCCCCTCACCCAAAATACAACACCCCCCATCCAAAATACAATACCCCCCCCACCCAAAATACAATACCTCCCCCACCAAAAATACAATACATCCCCACCCAAAATACAATACACACACAAAATACAGCACACACACACCTACCTTGGGGGTGTCTGAGGCCTCTGGTGCTGTGGCTCTACCCAGATACTGCCGGGCCTCTCTCCTGCCGGTAGACGCCGGCAGCTGGGCCCGCCCCGAAGTCACGCTAAGATTCCGGTGCTCACCAGCAAGAGACAGGTCCGGCCTGGCAGAGAGGGGCCCGCGGCAACCAGATGCCCAGCAGCTGGACGCAGAAGTTGGGCCAGGCTAAACTTCCAGCGCCAGCCGAGCCCCCGCAGCCGCCTGGCCCTGCTCACCTGTCCCGGCTCTCCCCCCGTCGGTGGCCCTAGCTGGATATCACAGTAAATACAAAATAATGGCAACAGGAAAAAAGAGGAAGATTACTTGTATATCACTAGCTTTCAACTCGTCCTCAAGCCACCCCAACAGGTCAGGTTTTCAGGCCCTCCCTGCTTCAGCACAGGTGGTTTAATCAGTCACTGCTTCAGCACAGGTGGCTCAAAAGACTGAGCCACTGAGTGAACCATCTGTACTGAAGCAGGGATATCCTTAAAACCTGATCTGTCGGGGGGTCTTGAGGACGGGAGTTGGCCACCCCTAACCTATAGAGCAACGGCAAATAGCAAAACTATATGGTGGTATCATGTAGTGTGGTAAAAGGAACACAGGGCACAGCGCATTTATTTGAGTTTGGATATTGTAAATCCGTTGTGTCCTGTGTTCCTTTTACTATGTACCCCGGACTGATCACAGGCTTCCGTTCCAGCACGGGAGCACCGCCAATTGTATCACTTTCTGTTCATATTTTGTTTATATTTTGAGGTGTGCAGCATTTGTCTCATATGTCTGGCATCATTTAGTGTCCCAAACAGAGGTCAGACAGAGAAACACTGTATGTAATTGACTATTTTGGGGGGTTTCTTTAAACAGTAAGACTGGTTCTCCATCGGCCACATCCATCTCCTGTTAACGGACTATGGGCAGAAGGTATCAAAGCGCAATCCGAGAGACGATCCGCCGAAGTCAATGGCAGGTGCCGCCGATTTGGGCCGCCATTGCGCAATGTCATGGGAATGAAGAGGAGAAAGGGACCGAGAAGATAATAGGCAGGAATACCATCAGTGCTGGGGGTTAGGTGCCAGGTGACTTCTATAAAAAGGCTGAACACAACGGTGAAAGGTGAGACACACTCAAGACACACTCCATCTCAAGACACACACATACACACGCCCGAGACTCACACACACCACTCTCTGCCCCATGCTGTTTCCTCCTCTCCTTGGCCCCAACCCCAGGCTCCTGACACCTCCTCCTGATTGGCTGCATTACCCAGCAGCATCCAATCAGGATGGAGGAAACTGCCCAGCCCACTGGCAACAGCCCTGCTCTCTCCCCTCTCGGGGAAATTCTGCGTCCCCCCCTAAGCCAAACAGGTCACTATAAACAGAAACAAGAAGATGATCGATTGGACTATCGCTTGCTGTAGAAAAAAGTTGGGGAACTCATCAGTGGAAAGGATTAAAAGTCTCCTTGACGGGGCGTGTCTATGACGTCATCCAGGACAGTCGGGTAAAAGCTGAGCTCCAGAGACCCTCCTGAATAACCGCAGATCTAAACCCTTTTATCCCGGGCAAAAACCCTGAAAAAAGCCCCTGACAACCCTCTAAAACCAGAGAGATGGCTAATAAGGGTAAAAATCCCCTGACTCAGGGAGTGGGGAAGTACTTCTCTCCTGCAAAACAGCCTGCTGAGACAGGGAATAGAAAGCAAGATGGCCCCCAGGCTTCGGGCCCACGAGGCAAACAAGGCCTCTCAGACTCAGCAAGCCCTACCGAGACCCCCCCTTCCCCGGACGGGGGGATCACAAAGGCATACCTGGAGGAACTCCATGCCAAGCTCCAACGTTCACTACAGGCTAATATAAAGGACGCGGTAGCGGAAATTAGGCATGATATCCAGGGGCTGCAGGAACGCACTACCACACTGGAGACCAGGCTGGATGAGGCCTTACACCACCAGTCAGAGGCCGATGACGAGATCATACGCCTGGGCCAAGAAATAAATATACTACGTGACGGACTGGAGGACCAGGAAAACAGGGATCGCCGCCAGAACCTGCGGATCCGCGGCATCCCTGAGGCGGTGCTACCCACGCATCTGCGCGCATACCTGAAGGACTTCTTCCTCTCCATATGCCCAGACCTTGATTCCCGGGACTTGGAAATGGATAGGGCGCACAGAGCCCTGGGCCCGCGCTCCGAGGACCCCAACCGTCGCCGGGACGTGATCGTGCGGCTCCACAGCTACTCCACCAAAGACAAACTAATAGGAGCTAGCAGAGGGAGGGACACGATCGCGTTCCGCAGCGACCGGCTTCAGGTCTATAACGACCTCTCCAAGCTCACAGTGGACCGACGCAAATCACTACGTCCCCTAACATTACTCCTTCGTGCGAAAGAAATAAACTACAGATGGGGGTTCCCTTTCAAATTGATTATTCCCCACAAGGGTAAATTCCTCACCATCCGGCACCCTGAGGATATGATGCACTTAGTAAAAACCCTGGGCCTTCCCGTGGACTCCCTCCAACCTGCCCACCCAGCTGGTAACCGGGACCAGGAACAAGATGACCAACCTGTGAGAGCCTCGGAGCGGATTGCCGAGCAAAGACAATCCCGCGACAAATAAAGAAACACTCAGAGACAAACCAACCTCCCGCCCGGATCCACGCCAGCATCAGCCTTGAAACTCACCCAAAATGGCGCCTGATGCGACCTTACCCCCTTACCTTCCCATGGAGAAGACCTCCGGATCGCGGCAGCGGGATGCCCTTCTTCCTCCCCGGTCCCAGAAGCCCCACCAAGGATAATCGGAGGGCGGACACTGCGCGACCAACTGCGGATCTTCGCGGCTACTCGCGGTGATCCACAAGGAAAACGCCATCGCCTGCTCCAAATTTCTCCCCAAAAATGGCGTCCGGAATGAACTTACCGGTCCACGTGGCGCCCCTGGCTGAGTTGCAAGCTCCCTCCACAAAATGGCGCCCGCTGGGGACGTCCCCGCCCGCGGGGCTCCGTGGGACCTGCTGGCGCGCCACGGCTGACGTCAGCAGGAGGCGCGCCACACATCCGGCGCCAACGGAGACCCCGCCTGCACCCAGAAGCCGTCTCCGCCCGCGGAGCATCATGGGGCTCACGGACGAGCCGCAAATGACGTCAGCAGGGTGCGCGACCCGCGCCCGGCGCCGACGGAGGCCTCGCCTGCTCCTGGTCCAGGGGGCGATACCGGGGCCAGAGCGCCGGGCCCCCCGAGCGACTCCCAGCGGCTGAGTGACACACCGCTGATACCACAGGGTACTCCCAGCTCGGGGCAGCCTGGCGCTCCCCCCTCTCGGCCGATGGGCCCTTCCGGGGCAATCTTATACCCTCACCGGATCCCGGGCTCCCTCTCCCTCCCTGGAGGAGTGCTGCCAGCGCAAGTCTCCACAGCCCCACATGAGCCCTTCCGCGGTTATACTTCCAGGGATGGGGTCTGTAAAAACTATGATACCCACATATATTCCCCTCTGAGTCTCTTCCTACCACCCCTAAGAGTCAGCTGGGCACCCCGCTCACTACCCTATAGTTGTGTTATCCCCCACTAGAAGGATTATCAGGATTTGACACTGACTCCTTCCCTCAAGCTCCCATTCCTTTATCGTTAGCGTTATAGAGGTTCCCCCATTTTGATGTTGATTCAGGGCCCCATGAAAGGGTTCTGTTGTTGCTGCTGCGAACGTTACTGTTATTGCTCCGAATGGAGCTCATGTTATTATGCTCGCTTCACTCACAGGCTGAGACTAATTGTTGCTCATGTGGATATATGTATCTCCCCCCCTGTTCCCATACCCCCCCCCCGTTCCCCTACCCCCCCCCGTTCCCCTACCCCCCCTTGCCCCCCCCCTCTTCCCTTCCCCCCCTCTTCCCTTCCCCCCCCTCTCCCCTTCCCCCCCTCTCCCCTCCCCCCCCCTCTCTCCCCTTCCCCCCCTCTCCCCTTCCCCCCCCCTCTCTCCCCTTCCCCCCCTCTCTCCCCTTCTCCCCCCTCTCCCCCCCCCCTCCTCTCCCCTCCCCTCCCCTCCCCCCTCCTCTCCCCTCCCCCCCCTCTCCCCTTCCCCCCTCCCCTTCCCCCCTCCCCACCACCCCCTCCTCCCCACCACCCCCTCCTCCCCCCACCACCGCCAGCCCCCCCTCTCCCCCCCCTTCCCCCCCTCTCAACCCCCCTCCCCACCCCCCCTCGCCCCCCTCTTCCCCTCTCCCTCCTCCTCCCCCCACCCTACCCCTACCACCAACCCCCCCCCCGCCTTCACCAACTCACTACCCTCTCACTCTGCTAAAACTGTTCCCACCAACACACAGGTGAGAGACACTGCTCGGACTAAAAGCAGGAGGCAACGTTGGTATTGAATGCTATGCTTATGATATGTCAGAACTGTTCTCCCCCCCCCCAACCCCCTCCCGTATCATCCCCCTTTTCCTCCCACACCCTCCCCCAACTCCACCCCCCCACCCTCCTCTCTTTCCCCTCTTCTCACACCAAGGACCACTCCACGGAGGGGACGCACCCGAACCTCACCGCCCCGGGAGGGCCCAAGAGACCTCAGGCTCATTCAACACTTATAGATACCTACCCGAGCGGTCAAGGTACACTATATGAGCGCCTGTAAACACAGTACAGAAGCTAGGTACACATTAATCGGACTCTTCCCAGAAGCGGTCCCCTACCCAGCCTAACCCTGAACCCCCCACCCACTCACCTCCCCCCCACCGCCCACCCTCAGAACTGAGCAGCCCTGCGCCTGCCCTCTCCCCTTCCCACTCCCCATAGTGCCCATACAGGAGAGAAACCACATCTTCTAGGACACCCATGGTCTGCATGTTTTGGCTGTAACTTCCAATAGCTAAGGGTCTCTACTCGGCCCACCCTTACTGGAGACAGTCGTCGGACCCGCCCCCCTAGGGTCTTATACCACCCCAGCCGGTCTTTAAACCAGATCGGTTTCAAACTTTACAGACCCCAATAGGGTCTACCTTCCCTCTTTTCAACCTCCGCTGATCCTATCCCAGCGGTTCCCCTCCCACCCTACCCCCCGTCCCACTTGGCTGTCCAGCTACCATCTTAACTTAAAGTTTACAAATAGTCAACGTCCATTCCAAGCAGAATGTCACGCCAACAAGCTCTAAAGTTTATTTCCCTAAATGTCAAGGGCCTCCACAACACCAGAAAAAGACGCCTGGCCCTACAGGAACTTAAGAGGTTGGGAGGCGATGTTGTTTTCCTCCAGGAGACACACTTCACATCTCAGGAGCCGCCTAAAACATTCCAGCATGTGTATCCGATGAGCTACTTCACCTCATATAGTAGTAAACGCAGAGGGGTCGCCATTCTGATTCGTCAGGGCACCCCATTTAATCTTGCTAAAATCCAGGCAGATCCAGAGGGAAGATTTATTGTGGTCTACGGTTCGCTCTCAGGCTCGGCAATCGCCCTTATTAACCTATATGCCCCAAACGAGAACCAGACAGATTTCTTAAAAACAGTTCTGGCAGAAATTGACCCCCAATACCTATCATCGCTACTTATTGCAGGCGATCTAAATATGGCTCTCAACCCTAAAGAAGATAAATCGAGCCTCCCAGGGCGACAACAATCCACCCAGTCACAAAGACTGGGGAAAAAATTCAAGGACATAATGGGGGACTTTTCACTTTTAGACATCTGGAGAACACAACACCAGGGACAAAGGGATTATACCTTTTACTCGGCCCCTCACCAGACATATTCCCGTATAGACTATTTCTTGCTACCAAGAACATCCTAGAAGCCGCCCTAGATACTGACATCGGCCCAATCACGTGGTCAGATCATGCTCCCATCACCCTGACCCTATCCATCCCATTCGTGAAAACAACCTCGTATTCCTGGAGACTGAACGACTCCCTACTGAATCACTCAGAGACAGTACGGGAGATCAAAAAATCCCTTAAGGAATATTTCCGGACAAATATAGGTACTGTCACCTCTCCAGCGAGCCTGTGGGAAGCCCATAAGGCGACAATTAGAGGACATTTCATCTCGATTGCCTCCCATAGGAAAAAAACTAAACTTAAACGAACCAAAGAGCTAACAGACAAAATAATAAGTTTAGAACAACAGCATAAAAATAACCCTTCCCGGAAAATTTATAAACAGTTGACTTCTACCAGAAGCGACTTAAGAATAATCCAAATGGACAATGTCGAAAAAGCTCTTAAATGGACGGGTCAGAGGTATTACGATAAAGGGAACAAGGCCGACAGACTTCTTGCTAGCAAGTTACGAGGCATACACAAAAGATCGCAAATAACGGCGATTCGGAATAGTGCTGGTGAGCTCCTATACAATGAAAAAAAAATTGCAGAGGAATTCACTAAATTTTACTCTAAATTATATAACCTACGGGCTCACTCTGCTAGCCCAGACCCGAAGGAGCTATCGGCTACCATTGATTATCTAGCTGACTGCGACCTCCCCTCATTAACAGAGGAGGAACTCCTTCTCCTGAACGCCAAAATAACGGCGGAAGAACTAGAATGGGCCGTTAAGGCCTCCAAAATTTCTAAAGCACCGGGCCCTGATGGTTTCACAAATGCCTACTATAAGAAGTTTCTCCCCACTCTGTCCACCCACCTTTTACAATTGTTCAACTCATTCTTAGAAGGATGTCCTATCCCATCTTCAATGTCGTCCGCCAATTTGGCCATAATCCTTAAAGAAGGGAAGGACCCCACACAATGCGGTAGCTATAGACCAATCTCACTGTTGAACAATGATCTAAAACTATACAGTAAAATATTGGCGAACAGACTTAATCCAATTCTCCCGAGACTAGTACACATGGACCAGGTCGGGTTTGTCCTGGGCCGTCAGGCCTCAGACAATACCCGTAAAATCATTAACCTTGTTGACCAGGCCCACCTTACAGACTCACAAGCTATGTTACTAAGCTTAGACGCAGAGAAGGCATTTGACAGAATTGACTGGCTGTTCCTAGACCAAACATTAAAAAAATTCGGATTCAGGGACTCCTTTCTTACGGGTGTCCAGGCGCTCTACCAAACTCCATCCGCCTCAGTTAGACTATCGGGTGGAGGAGCGGAACAAATCCACATTCGAAATGGTACCCGACAGGGTTGCCCCCTCTCCCCTCTCCTTTTCGCTCTCACGATTGAACCACTGGCGGCCAAAATAAGACAAAACCCAAACATCCAGGGTATACCTATGGCCACGGAACAATACAAAATTTCCCTATTCGCTGACGATATTATCCTGACCTTGACCAGACCCCTAACTTCCCTCCCCAACCTCCAGATGGAACTGACGGAGTTTGGAAAGGTTTCAGGATATAAAATAAATAGCGACAAATCTGAGGCCCTAAATATTAATCTTCCCGACCCCACAATCAAACTCCTCAAGCTGAATTTCAACTACCGATGGTGCCCCTCATGCATTAAGTATCTGGGAATTAATGTATCTAGGCACTATCGGGACCTATATAGGGATAACTACCCGAAACTATGGGATCAGATCAAAAGGGATCTAGATCGGTGGGAAGGTTATCAGATCTCATGGATTGGGAGGATGATCTCTACCAAAATGAATATACTCCCAAGAATGTTGTACCTATTCCAGACGCTCCCAATCCAGGTCCCGGCCGCCGATCTAAAATATATACAGAATAGACTACTCCACTTCATTTGGCAGGGTAAGAGACCCAGGGTAGCCAGATCAGTCCTGATGACCACGAGATCCAGAGGAGGGATGGGGGTGCCTGACCTATATAAATATTATCTAGCCGCTCAGCTCAGGCAGGTAGTAATGTGGAACTCAGACCCGACCCGATGTTGCTGGGTGGGAATGGAAACTCGGTGTGCCAAACTGCCTTCTCTGCAAGCCTGCCTCTGGAGCCTGAACAGAGGTGATGGCCACTTACACAATCTTAAGCTACAGGCCTCACGATTCACGTGGGACACCTGGTCCAGATGCAAACTTAAATTTAACCTCACATCCATAAACTCACAACTCACGCCCTTCGTTAATAACCCTAAATTCCCTCCAGGATGCGGATCTAAGCTGTTCGCCCACTTTCACACACGGGGTATAGAGGCGATTGCCGACGTACTGAGCTTAGGGAAGCTCCTGAGCTACCAAGAACTGAGGAACAAATTTTAAATTACAAAATTGGACACCTTTAAATATCTACAAATTAGAAACTTTGTCAGAACTACTTGCCCTCATCCAGAATACCCCACTCTCACGACGTTTGAACTCTTGTGTGAGGACAAGTCTTACCAGAAGGGACTTATCTCTGATATATATAATATCCTAATGCGCTCAACGTCCCCTACACAGCACGACTATATGCTGCGATGGTCAGCTGACCTAAACGTTGATATAGAAAGAGAGACTTGGGAGGAAATCTGGCAGGCAGCCTCAGAAACTTCCCTTTGCACCACAATTAAGGAAAACATCTATAAGATCATGTTTGGCTGGTATCTTACCCCAGCACGATTAAACCAGATCTACCCTCTGGCATCAGACCAATGTTGGAGAGGCTGTGGTAATAGAGGGGACATGGCCCACATCTGGTGGACCTGTCCAGAAATTGTGAAATACTGGGCCAAGGTCCAAATTCTTATAAAAGAGGTCACAGGCCTAGAAATTCCTATTGAACCACTGACCTTCCTGTTGGCTGCACCCATGCCGAATGTAGTTCGGCCCACCAGGAAATTAATATCCTTCATTCTCACTGCGGCGCGATGCTGTATTGCGGCCTCCTGGAGGAAAACAGCTACGCCAGCGCTCAATACAATAAAGAAAAGGATTGGGGAAGTTATGACCATGGAAAGGCTCACAGCCAACATCAAACAAAGAACCCCGGCCTTTGAGGATATCTGGGAACCCTGGTTCCACTTTTCCAGAGCGCCCCGATCAACCCAGGGAGGTGGGAGACTAACTCCCCCCCCATAAGACAAAATCAGTACGAACCTCATCAACCACACTCTATCAGCCCTGTAGGACGACAATACCCTCCCCCCCCCCATCCCCCTCCCCCCCTTCTTCCTCCCACCCCCTCAACCACCCCTCCACACCTTCTCTCTATGAAGGCTCCCCCCCCTTCTTTTTTTTTTTTTCATGGACAACTTAGGTTGCCCTTCTTTCCCCCCTTTAAAAAAAATATATGTTTTGGAAAATGTTAGGCAACAAAATTTGTCAGAAATGTTGTACCCTCTTAAAATGCCTAATAAAAACATTGGAAAAAAAAAAAAAAGTCTCCTTGACAAAGCGACATAGTGGGCGTGAAACGCGTGGGAGGAGTTTTGTCTATTTTTATGTAGTTCCAATAAAGACTTTTAATCCTTTCCACTGGTGAGTTCCCCAACTTTTTTCTACAGCAAGCGGAAGTCCAATCGACCATCTTCTTGTTTCTGGTACTTCACGTCTCAACCAGTATTGCGGGAGGAGCAGATTAGTGGTGACACATTGAGAGCGCGCGGCTCCACACCACAGTACTCGGAGGAGACGGGGGTAAGGAGAAGCTTCACAGGGGGTCACACAGCCGGGTGGGAATCCAGCCTCTCTGTAATACCCCACTTCTTACACCTTGCTTAACCTCATGGTTTGTCTCCCCTCTCCCCACTACTTATCTCTACATACCGGACATTGCTATCAATAATACAGATTGTTATCTCTGCTCAACTACCACTCTGCTTAGGAGCTGATATTCGGTTTTTGTGTTCTTTGACAAATCAGGTCACTATGTCCAGAGAGGTAATACCGGTATACACATACACGCCCAGAGAGGTAATACCGGTATATACATACACGCCCAGAGAGGTAATACCGGTATACACATACACGCCCAGAGAGGTAATACCGGTATACACATACACGCCCAGAGAGGTAATACCGGTATATACATACACGCCCAGAGAGGTAATACCGGTATACACATACACGCCCAGAAAGGTAATACCGGTATACACATACACGCCCAGAGAGGTAATACTGGTATACACATACACGCCCAGAGAAGTAATACCGGTATACACATACACGCCCAGAGAGGTAATACCGGTATACACACACACGCCCAGAGAGGTAATACCAGTATACACATACACGCCCAGAAAGGTAATACCGGTATACACATACACGCCCAGAGAGGTAATAACGGTATACACATACACGCCCAGAGAGGTAATACCGGTATACACATACACCCCCAGAGAGGTAATACCGGTATACACATACACGCCCAGAGAGGTAATACCGGTATACACATACACGCCCAGAGAGGTAATACCGGTATATACATACACGCCCAGAGAGGTAATACCGGCATACACATACACGCCCAGAGAGGTAATACTGGCATACACATACATACCAAGAGAGGTAATACCGGTATACACATACACGCCCAGAGAGGTAATACCGGTATACACATACACGCCCAGAGAGGTAATACCGGTATACACATACACGTCCAGAGAGATAATACCGGTATACACATACACGCCCAGAGAGGTAATACCGGTATACACATACACGCCCAGAGAGGTAATACCGGTATACACATACACGCCCAGAGAGGTAATACCGGTATACACATACACGCCCAGAGAGGTAATACCGGTATACACATACATACCCAGAGAGCTAATACCGGTATACACATACACGCCCAGAGAGGTAGTACCGGTATACACAGACATCCAGAGAGGTAATACCGGTATACACATACATACCCAGAGAGGTAATACCGGCATACACATACACGCCCAGAGAGGTAATACTGGCATACACATACGTACCAAGAGAGGTAATACCGGTATACACATACACGCCCAGAGAGGTAGTACCGGTATACACATACCCGCACAGAGAGGTAATACCGGTATACACATACACGCCCAGAGAGGTAATACCGGTATACACATACACGCCCAGAGAGGTAATACCGGCATACACATACACGCCCAGAGAGGTAATACCGGTATACACATACACGCCCAGAGAGGTAATACCGGTATACACATACACGCCCAGAGAGGTAATACCGGTATACACATACACGCCCGGAGAGGTAATACCTCTATACACATACACGCCCAGAGAGGAAATACACGTATACACATACACGCACAGAGAGGTAATACCGGTATAAACATACACGCCCAGAGAGGTAATACCGGTATACACATACACGCCCAGAGAGGTAATACCGGTATACACATACACGCCCAGAGAGGTAATACCGGTATACACATACACACCCAGAGAGGTAATACTGGTATACACATACACGCCCAGAGAGGTAATACCGGTATACACATACACACCCAGAGAGGTAATACCGACATACACACCCAGAGAGGTAATACCGGGTATACACATACACACCCAGAGAGTTAATACCGGTATACACATACACGCCCAGAGAGGTAATACCGGTATACACATACACGCCCAGAGAGGTAATACCAGTATACACATACACGCCCAGAGAGGTAATACCGGTATACACATACACGCCCAGAGAGGTAATACAGGTATACACATACACGTCCAGAGAGGTAATACCGGTATACACATACACGCCCAGAGAGGTAATACCGGTATACACATACACGCCCAGAGAGGTAATACCGGTATACACATACACGCCCAGAGAGGTAATACCGGTATACACATACACGCCCAGAGAGGTAATACCGGTACAGGCAGACCTCGTTTTACAACGCTTCGCTTTACAACGAATGGCTTATCCAACGCTATGCAATGCATACCTATGTTCATTTTTACAACGCCAAAACGGCTTATCCAACGCTCTTACGATGCTTTGCAAAGTTGTTTATGTGTATATAAAATATATTATACTATATAATATATTATATTTTTATATTATATTATAAATTATGTAATATTATATATATAATACAGTATATACACTATATAATTTATGTTTGTGCTGCATATATTATTGTCTGCGTAAAATATTTTGTGTATTTTAGCATTAAAAATGCCTTCAGGAACGGAACCTTTTATTTAAACAGTGTTCCTATGGGAAAACGTGTTTCGCTTTACAACGTTTCGCTATCCAACGCCATTTTGAGTAACGCATTGTGTCGGATAACCGAGGATTGCCTGTATACACATACATGCCCAGAGAGGTAATACCGGTATACACATACACGCCCAGAGAGGTAATACCGGTATACACATACACGCCCAGAGAGGTAATACCGGTATACACATACACGCCCAGAGAGGTAATACCGGTATACACATACATGCCCAGAGAGGTAATACCGGTATACACATACACGCCCAGAGAGGTAATACCGGTATACACATACACGCCCAGAGAGGTAATACCGGTATATACATACACGCCCAGAGAGGTAATACCGGTATACACGTACACGCCCAGAGAGGTAATACCGGTATACACGTACACGCCCAGAGAGGTAATACCGGTATACACGTACACGCCCAGAGAGGTAATACCGGTATATACATACACGCCCAGAGAGGTAATACCGGTATACACGTACACGCCCAGAGAGGTAATACCGGTATACACATACACGCCCAGAGAGGTAATACCGGTATACACATACACGCCCATAGAGGTACTACCGGTATACACATACACGCCCAGAGAGGTAATACCGGTATACACATACACGCCCAGAGAGGTAATACCGGTATACACATACACGCCCAGAGAGGTAATACCGGTATACACATGCACTCCCAGAGAGGTAATACCGGTATACACATACACACCCAGAGAGGTAATACCGGTATACACATACACGCCCAGAGAGGTAATACCGGTATACACATACACACCCAGAGAGATAATACCGGTATACACATACACGTCCAGAGAGGTAATACCGGTATACACATACACGCCCAGAGAGGTAATACCGGTATACACATACACGCCCAGAGAGGTAATACCGGTATGCACATACACGCCCAGAGAGGTAATACCAGTATACACATACACGCCCAGAGAGGTAATACCGGTATACACATACACGTCCAGAGAGGTAATACCGGTATACACATACACGCCCAGAGAGGTAATACCGGTATACACATACACGCCCAGAGAGGTAATACCGGTATACACATACACGCCCAGAGAGGTAATACCGGTAAACACATACACGCCCAGAGAGGTAATACCGGTATACACATACACGCCCAGAGAGGTAATACCGGTATACACATACACGCCCAGAGAGGTAATACCGGTATACACATACACGCCCAGAGAGGTAATACCGGTATACACATACACGCCCAGAGAGGTAATACCGGTATACACATACACGCCCAGAGAGGTAATACCGGTATACACATACACGCCCAGAGAGGTAATACCGGTACAGGCAGACCTCGTTTTACAACGCTTCGCTTTACAACGAATGGCTTATCCAACGCTATGCAATGCATACCTATGTTCATTTTTACAACGCCAAAACGGCTTATCCAACGCTCTTACGATGCTTTGCAAAGTTGTTTATGTGTATATAAAATATATTATACTATATAATATATTATATTTTTATATTATATTATAAATTATGTAATATTATATATATAATACAGTATATACACTATATAATTTATGTTTGTGCTGCATATATTATTGTCTGCGTAAAATATTTTGTGTATTTTAGCATTAAAAATGCCTTCAGGAACGGAACCTTTTATTTAAACAGTGTTCCTATGGGAAAACGTGTTTCGCTTTACAACGTTTCGCTATCCAACGCCATTTTGAGTAACGCATTGTGTCGGATAACCGAGGATTGCCTGTATACACATACATGCCCAGAGAGGTAATACCGGTATACACATACACGCCCAGAGAGGTAATACCGGTATACACATACACGCCCAGAGAGGTAATACCGGTATACACATACACGCCCAGAGAGGTAATACCGGTATACACATACATGCCCAGAGAGGTAATACCGGTATACACATACACGCCCAGAGAGGTAATACCGGTATACACATACACGCCCAGAGAGGTAATACCGGTATATACATACACGCCCAGAGAGGTAATACCGGTATACACGTACACGCCCAGAGAGGTAATACCGGTATACACGTACACGCCCAGAGAGGTAATACCGGTATACACGTACACGCCCAGAGAGGTAATACCGGTATACACGTACACGCCCAGAGAGGTAATACCGGTATATACATACACGCCCAGAGAGGTAATACCGGTATACACGTACACGCCCAGAGAGGTAATACCGGTATACACATACACGCCCAGAGAGGTAATACCGGTATACACATACACGCCCATAGAGGTACTACCGGTATACACATACACGCCCAGAGAGGTAATACCGGTATACACATACACGCCCAGAGAGGTAATACCGGTATACACATACACGCCCAGAGAGGTAATACCGGTATACACATGCACTCCCAGAGAGGTAATACCGGTATACACATACACGCCCAGAGAGGTAATACCGGTATACACATACACGCCCAGAGAGGTAATACCGGTATACACATACACGCCCAGAGAGGTAATACCGGTATACACATACACGCCCAGAGAGGTAATACCGGTATACACATGCACTCCCAGAGAGGTAATACCGGTATACACATACACACCCAGAGAGGTAATACCGGTATACACATACACGCCCAGAGAGGTAATACCGGTATACACGTACACGCCCAGAGAGGTAATACCGGTATACACATACACGCCCAGAGAGGTAATACCGGTATACACATACACGCCCAGAGAGGTAATACCGGTATATACATACACGCCCAGAGAGGTAATACCGGTATACACGTACACGCCCAGAGAGGTAATACCGGTATACACGTACACGCCCAGAGAGGTAATACCGGTATACACGTACACGCCCAGAGAGGTAATACCGGTATACACGTACACGCCCAGAGAGGTAATACCGGTATATACATACACGCCCAGAGAGGTAATACCGGTATACACGTACACGCCCAGAGAGGTAATACCGGTATACACATACACGCCCAGAGAGGTAATACCGGTATACACATACACGCCCATAGAGGTACTACCGGTATACACATACACGCCCAGAGAGGTAATACCGGTATACACATACACGCCCAGAGAGGTAATACCGGTATACACATACACGCCCAGAGAGGTAATACCGGTATACACATGCACTCCCAGAGAGGTAATACCGGTATACACATACACACCCAGAGAGGTAATACCGGTATACACATACACGCCCAGAGAGGTAATACCGGTATACACATACACGCCCAGAGAGGTAATACCGGTATACACATACACGCCCAGAGAGGTAATACCGGTAAACACATACACGCCCAGAGAGGTAATACCGGTATACACATACACGCCCAGAGAGGTAATACCGGTATACACATACACGCCCAGAGAGGTACAGTAATACCGGTATACACATACACGCCCAGAGAGGTAATACCGGTATACACATACACGCCCTGAGAGGTAATACCGGTATACACATACACGCCCAGAGAGGTAATACCGGTATACACACACACGTCCAGAGAGGTAATACCGGTATACACATACACGCCCTGAGAGGTAATACCGGTATACACATACACGCCCAGAGAGGTAATACCGGTATACACATACACGCCCTGAGAGGTAATACCGGTATATACATACACACCCAGAGAGGGAATACCGGTATACACATACACGCCCAGAGAGGTAATACCGGTATACACATACACGCCCAGAGAGGTAATACCGGTATACACATACTCGCCCAGAGAGGTAATACCGGTATACACATACACGCCCTGAGAGGTAATACCGGTATACACATACACGCCCAGAGAGGTAATACCGGTATACACACACACGTCCAGAGAGGTAATACCGGTATACACATACACGCCCTGAGAGGTAATACCGGTATACACATACACGCCCAGAGAGGTAATACCGGTATACACATACACGCCCAGAGAGGTAATACCGGCATACACATACACGCCCAGAGAGGTATTACCGGTATACACATACACGCCCAGAGAGGTAATACCGGTATACACATACACGCCCTGAGAGGTAATACCGGTATACACATACACGCCCAGAGAGGTAATACCGGTATACACATACACGCCCAGAGAGGTAATACCGGCATACACATACACGCCCAGAGAGGTATTACCGGTATACACATACACGCCCAGAGAGGTAATACCGGTATACACATACACGCCCAGAGAGGTAATACCGGTATACACATACACGCCCAGAGAGGTAAAACCGGTATACACATACACGCCCAGAGAGGTAATACGATGAAATGAATGGGGTTCAGCGCCAGAGACCCCCTGCTTCAATCCTGTAAATAATGAAGAAGAAATAAACGGCGTGGGTTGCCTCTGTAATATACTCCCCGCCTGCGCGGCAGCGCGCGCGCCGTCACATCAGGGTTTTATTCCCCATGCATCTCTATAACTCACACTTTGTATTCTACACTCAATAAATCCACTTTTGTCACCTACACCACAGTTCTTCATGGAACACATATATTGTTTTTACTGTCACAAGCATCACGGGACTGCGTTCCCGCTGCCGCCCGAGCGCCGGTTACTTGCCAGAAGATGCGATGGATTTGGGACTTTCTCTGCTGATTGCAAGCTTATTAATTCACCAGTTTGGGCTAGAAGGAAACGTGGATTCATCATCCTCCTCAGGTCTGAAAATGATTATATGTGGTATGGTGGTATGGTGGCATGGTGGTATGCTGGTATGGTGGTATGCTGGTATGGTGGCATGGTGGCATGGTGGTATGGTGGCATGGTGGTATGCTGGTATGGTGGTATGCTGATATGGTGGTATGCTGGTATGGTGGTATGCTGATATGGTGGTATGCTGGTATGGTGGTATGGTGGCATGGTGGTATGGTGGCATGGTGGTATGGTGGTATGGTGGTATGGTAGTATGGTGGTATTGTGGTATGGTGGTCGTGTTCACATGTCGTGAGCATACTGTAGATCAGATCCTTAGATTGTAAGCTCTCCGGGGCAGCGACGCCTTTTCTTATTGTTTTAGGTCTGAAGCGAGTATTCCCAGTATGTGTTATAATATTATGTCACGTGTGTTACTGCTGTGTACATGGATGGCGGTATATAAAGGTATACATTTATATACATACAGTACTGTACCAGTACTGATAAAACATACAAGCCAACAATATCTGCATTGTAACTATTTCCATCGTTTAGGAAGAACATAGCAACTAATTGTATAATTAGGTCATTAATAACTGGCTCGTGCTCCCTATTAAAGAAGAACTCGGGATTCTGGGACACAACTAACATGCTACTTTTCTCATGTTTGTTCATGTGCAGCCTTCCCGATTAAAACGTGGTATCTTTAAATCAGCTACTACAGGTGGGCTCATCGCCAGTCCCCAAGGGCCACTGACAGATCAGGTTTGCAGGATATCCCTGCTTCAGGACAGGTGGCTCAATCAGTGGCTCACTGAACCACTGATTGAGCCACCTGTGCTGACGCAGGGACTGAACCACCTGTGATGAAGCAAGGACTGATCGAACCACCTGTGCTGAAGCAAGGGCTGATCGAACCATCTGTGCTGAAGCAGGGATAGGGTGGTAGGTCACAGAGGTGGCCTTAAAGACTCCTATTTGCACTCGCTTGACCAGTTAAATTGGGCTAGGAAAAATACAATCCTTGGAGATAACTCCATAGCCCCACATGTACAATTATAAAATCACATTTATTAAACATATATACAAAAGAGACCTAATGTCTAAAAATGCCACTATGTGGCTCCAGGGAACACAGAGGAAACACAGGGGTAGGGGAAATTGCTGTTAGAGTATATTCTGTTATTGGGAGACTGCTGACGATCACCCTAGGGGATAAATAACAACACCTTGTACCAACCCATACCACACACATCAGCTTAATCTGATCTCAATGACAGAATATGTCCCAGTGTATATACATCCTTCACAATACTTTACCATAACACACACGCAGTACACCCTGTGCTGACTATGTACAATCATTTCTGCCCCTTATGAGACAGTATAATACCTCATATGTTGATTCGGATACGTTACCAAGGTAACTTGAATCACTGATAGCAGGACGCCTAATACACTCACCCTCAACGGGGATCAAATACAGCTGTCCTACTATCCATACAACACTGGGATTGGTTGGGAAATGCTACACGCCCCCAACCAACCAGCACTTATAGTAGGGAGGAGACTAGTGATGTCACTCCCATTACCCTGACGAAGCGCCTACGAGCGTGAAACGTGCGTTGGTACGTGATGACGCACTTCCGGTGACGTCATCCGGAGCCGCGGAGGAACACAAAGTGGGAAGCTGAGAGTTTGGCGAGACTAACAGGTCGTATGAACAGCTGAAGGGAGCACGCTCTCTCTCTCTATACATACATTGGTGAAAGCATTTAGACAGCACTGCAAACAGCATCTAAAGCGGCATACTGACTATCTTGCTTCTATAATAAATAGCGGCGCCACGCTAAATGTAGTGACGCCCAGACTGCTAACAGTTTTGTATAGCGGGGTGTCTCCATAGGAGCACCTCGCACCTTATTGAAGGAAGGTAGAGGGACATTACATAGGAGTCCCACCTACAAAACTAATACGACAGTATACTCAGTAGCAGTCTCCCAATAACAGAATATACTCTAACAGCAATTTCCCCTACCCCTGTGTTTCCTCTGTGTTCCCTGGAGCCACATAGTGGCATGTTTAGACATTAGGTCTCTTTTGTATATATGTTTAATAAATGTGATTTTATAATTGTACATGTGGGGCTATGGAGTTATCTCCAAGGATTGTATTTTTCCTAGCCCAAGTTAACTGGTCAAGCGAGTGCAAATAGGAGTCTTTAAGGCCACCTCTGTGACCTACCACCCTTTTCAGCTTAATCACCTATCCCGTATGCACCCTATCCCTATTTACCAGCCTATTTTTATCCACATTTATGGTGAGCGGTAGCCTATCACTACCTTGTTACTGAAGCAGGGATACCCTGAAAACATTGAGGACTGGAGTTGGCCACCCCATGGCTACTAGAAAGGATCTTGGAAATGTGTCTCAAAGCCAATGTAACTCCAGAAAAGAGTGTGCCCCCATGCATGAGAATAGCTATCCTCGCTCGCCAGTGACTGCATTAAGAAATCTATATGACAGAATCAGGCTTAATCATTTTCACTTATCAGTGCACCGATAATTGACCAGTTAAACGACATAAAGGTTATTTAAATCAGCAAATTATCCCTCCGTGAAGATTTGCATTCTTCTTTTAACTTGAGAGGAACTTATAGGCAGTGTTCGACAATTATATACATTTACACGCCCGGGGCGAGTGGATTTAACCCCCGGGCGAGTAAATATTGGCCCAAGCAGCACACGTGTATTTTTTAAATTTCCCGCGCTCGCGCTGCTGTTTTTCCCGCGCTGGAGAAAAAAAAAAAAGCCAGAGGCGGGTTCATGTTGTTGGGGGAGATTACCCCGCCTCCGGCTGTCTGAGCAACTGTCCCTCCTCAGCGCTTCCACTCCTCCCCCTTCCGGCAGCCAGCCCCTTCCACGCCTGTCTGCCTCAGGCCCCTGCAGGGCCATCTGTCACCCCTCCCATCGGGCCATCCGCCCCCCCTCGCATCGGGCCATCGCACCCCACCCCCTCCCATCGGGCCATCCACCACCAACCCCCCCCCCCCCCTCACACCAATCTCTCCCGGCCTCCGTGACCCCCCCCCCCCTCACCCCACGCGTGCCTCTCCCTGCTCTAAGCAGGGGAAATCCCCTACCGGCCCTTCTCCATTCTATCAGGGCATGGGCGTCCGCCTCTGGAGGGGACGCGGCCCCTTGCAGAGGCCCTCCTGCTGTGCGGAGGCCCCACTGCTGCCATGTGAGACCCCCTGCCTTGCGGGTGAGTGTTTGTGTGTGTGAGTGACAGACTGTGTGTCTGTGTGTGTGTGTGTGTGTGTGTGTGTGTGTGTGTGTGTGTGTGTGTGTGTGTGTGTGTGTCAGACTG
>NC_134499.1:6085488-6090488 GCF_040206685.1 Ascaphus truei
GAGAGGGGGTGTGGAGAAGGGGTATATATTGTAATATATATAAAAATACAGTGCTTAGGTTACAGAAAAGATTATCACAAAAACATACAGTTATAATAAATGCAGAATAGTGTCTTAAAATAAAAGAATAAAACAAACAGCAATCCCTATACGTTGCCACACGTCCTTTCCCAGAGAGGTCACTGGCACAGGAAAGATGAGAACTCGCGTGTCTGATCCCAAAACACACCTCTTGTTCAAGTCTGATTTTCATACTACCTGGGTGAGACTTATGTACCGTACTCTTTCTTCCCCATAAGCCCACCCCTGTCGGAAATCCGCTCTGGCTGACAGTTTTATGAGTTAGAAAAAAAAGCTATAGAAAGACGTTGGTTTAACACCTGACTGAATATACAGCACACTCATAACTTCATTTCCCTAATACTTAGACAGGCGCGAGTTATATCAATAGATTCAGGCATATTTCATAATATAACGTGACTCATTTTGACAGCTTTGCCCCTAACTTTGAGCGACAATATCTGTCCCTTATCACCTCTTAAAGATGAAGAGTTTGACATCATTTGGTTTGTTTCATTGTAACATTTCCAAAAATCTATCCGGTATACTTCAGAATAGGTGTCCGGTCCATATTTCCCATCTTGTGACCAGTAGGGTTAGTCACGCCTCCTTGGCGCTCTGTAGAACCCTCCAGGAAAGCTTTGAAAGTTCCTTTAAAAGTGTCCCGTTTATTTGAGTGTCAGAAGAGCCATAATTTAATCCCACCTCTGGTAAAACAGATGCCCTTATCTTTAGATTCTATCAGTCCCGTACAGCCAGGCCTGGCGAAGGGATTAAAGCTTCCGTCCAAGCTGCGTTTAAAAAAAACAAAAAAAAACATTTAATTGTATTTTCCCCCTTTAATATGTGCATCAATATAACCCACACAATAAGTAATTAGCTAAGTTGCCGATCGATCCGTTCTCCTGTGAGCGATCGGCTCGGGGATTCACTAAATGTCTGTCAGTGCAGCAGAAGAGGACCAAAGATGCAAAGTTCTGTGGGGAAGATCATGGGACCAGGCAGTCACTAGATACAATTGGTGCACTGCTAGACAGAGGGCGGGCTCAAAAAGGGGTGTGCCATAGCCTATTTCAGAAGAGGAAGGGGGTGCAACTTTGTAAATGGTTGCTATAGAAACAAAAAATGCTTGTTACTTTATAATACATTAAACATGTCATTCAGAGTTCTTTTTTAAAATGCTACACGTATTTTCTCATAGTACAGAACTGATTTATTAAAAAAAACAAACAAAAAAAAACCACGTAGGATATTGCTTGGTCTGCAGCTTTAACAGGCCATAAAAACATTTGTTTGTATTCTTTAAATGAAACTGTAACCACATTAACCCTGAAGCACCAGATCGATTCAAATACTGAATATCCCACGTTATTTTTTTTACAATCACTGATTCAAGTAGACATGCATTGAGCTGTCATTTAGTAAGTAAAACTACAAGTTTACACATTGTAATCAAAGGCCACCTAGAATATCAAATCAATATGAAATAATCTCTCCTCAGCCCAAAAGTTACAAAACACCTTCAAGAGCCTAAAACAAAACATGAAACGCGATCTACTAACCAGTAACTGGCATTCTGTTGTTTTCCTGGAATAACACCCTACATTTAATTCAACTCTTCACATTGTACATGGAATAAATAACAAGTACCTAAGAGTCAAAAGCATGGAAATTATTCCCCCTGGGATTCCTCTGACATCAGCTTTACCTGCAAACTACCCACGGACTCCCCCGGGGGGATGGCTGCTTTCTAGCTCAGTCTCGGGGGCCATTAAAGGCGGTCTGCAGGTAATATGTATTTACTCTCATCCATAATATGGAACCGGGTGCTAAGGTAAGGGAGAAATAAAAAAAGCAAGAGGCTTCTCTTCATTAGTGCAACTATGCCTGTCATCTAACAAACACACAAACACACAAACACACAAACACACAAACACACAAACACACAAACGCCAAGACGACCAAGAGTAAGATGGGAGTATGAAATCAGACGCAGTGTTGGAGTAACATGGAGAAGAGATGCTGGAACCGCAATACATGGAAGATCCTTGGGGAGGTTTTGTCAAGCAGAGGGACGACAATGGCTGAAGATATATATATATATATTAAAAAGGGAAGCGCAGGCTCCATAGCGTAACACAGTAAAAATTATTGAATAAAATGAAAAGGAGAAAGGTGCTGGGACTTGCTCTCACAAGGGAAACACGGGAACTCACATTTGAGAAAAATCCGAGTTGCCGTGTTTCCCTTGTGAGTACAAGTCCTGGAGACTCTCTCCTGGTAATTTTATTCAATCATTGTTACTGAGTTACGCTACAGAGCCTGCGCTTCTGTTTTTATTTTATTTTTAGGTATTCGTACAGTATGTGTTTTGGCAAAAAAATAAAACACCACAGACGCAGCAATCGGCGCCATACGGCATCATCTTCACGTTCTGGACTTTTTTCCATCACTTCACATTCACCCAAAGAACTGGTCAAAAGTTTTGATTGTTTTAGATTTCACGTGTCAGTGTGATTGGCTATACACACATTCTGTTAGTTATATTAATCACTTTCTACACCCTACAGCAGGCATGTCAAACATGCGGCCCGCAACGGATATTTTTGCGGCCCGCTCACAACCAGCGCGGCGGTTGTGTGTGTCGGCGAGCGCGTGGGCGTCGGTTAAAAGTTTTGGCCGCGGGAGAGGCGAGCGCGGGTGTGGGGGAAGAGAGTAGCACAGGCGGAAGTAAAATCTGGCCTGCAGGGGCTGGAGGCGTAGTACGGTGGCCGTGTGCAGTCAATCTGCACTCGTGCCGTGTGTGGGAGGACACGGGGGCGGAGTCAAAACCCCCGCGGAGATACTGCATTCTCCTTGAAGCCTGGTAAACCTGGGTGTGTGTGTGTATGAGTGTGTGTGTGTGTGTGTCTGTGTGTGTGTGTGTGTCTGAGTGTGTGTGTGTGTGTGTGTCTGTGTTTGTGTGTGTGTCTGAGTGTGTGTGTCTGAGTGTGTGTGTGTGTGTGTGTGTGTCTGAGTGTGTCTGAGAGAGAGAGAGAGAGAGAGAGAGAGTGTGTCTGAGAGAGAGAGAGAGAGAGAGAGAGAGAGAGAGTGTGTCAGGGAGAGGGAGAGAGAGAGAGTGTCAGGGAGAGGAGAGAGAGGGAGTGTCAGGGAGAGGGAGAGAGAGGGAGTGTCAGGCAGAGGGAGAGAGAGTGTCAGGGGAGAGGAGAGAGAGTGTGTCAGGGAGAGGGAGAGAGAGGGAGTGTCAGGCAGAGGGAGAGAGAGTGTCAGGGAGAGGGAGAGAGAGTGTGTCAGGGAGAGGGAGAGAGAGTGTCAGGGAGAGGGAGAGAGAGGGAGTGTCAGGCAGAGGGAGAGAGAGTGTCAGGGAGAGGGAGAGAGAGTGTGTCAGGGAGAGGGAGAGAGAGAGAGTGTGTCAGGCAGAGGGAGAGATAGTGTCAGGGAGAGGGAGAGTGTCAGGGAGAGGGAGAGTGTCAGGGAGAGAGAGAGTGTCAGGGAGAGGGAGAGAGAGAGTGCAGAGAGAGAGAGAGAGAGAGTCAGGGAGAGGGAGAGGGAGAGAGAGTGTGTCAGGGAGAGGGAGAGTGTCAGGGAGAGTGAGAGAGAGAGTGTCAGGGAGAGGGAGAGAGGGAGTGTCAGGGAGAGGGAGAGTGTCAGGGAGAGGGAGAGTGTCAGGGAGAGGGAGAGTGTCAGGGAGAGGGAGAGAGAGTGTGTCAGGGGGAGAGAGTGTCAGGAAGAGGGAGAGAGAGAGTGTCAGGGAGAGGGAGAGAGAGAGAGTGTAAGGAGAGGGAGAGAGAGAGTGTCAGGGAGAGGGAGAGAGAGTGTGTCAGGGAGAGGGAGAGAGAGGGAGTGTCAGGCAGAGGGAGAGAGAGTGTCAGGGAGAGGGAGAGAGAGTGTGTCAGGGAGAGGGAGAGAGAGTGTCAGGGAGAGGGAGAGAGAGGGAGTGTCAGGCAGAGGGAGAGAGAGTGTCAGGGAGAGGGAGAGAGAGTGTGTCAGGGAGAGGGAGAGAGAGAGAGTGTGTCAGGCAGAGGGAGAGATAGTGTCAGGGAGAGGGAGAGTGTCAGGGAGAGAGAGTGTGTCAGGGAGAGGGAGAGTGTCAGGAGAGGGAGAGAGAGAGTGTCAGGGAGAGGGAGAGAGAGAGTGCAGAGAGAGAGAGAGAGTCAGGAGAGGGAGAGAGAGTGTGTCAGGGAGAGGGAGAGTGTCAGGGAGAGTGAGAGAGAGAGTGTCAGGGAGAGGGAGAGAGGGAGTGTCAGGGAGAGGGAGAGTGTCAGGGAGAGGGAGAGTGTCAGGGAGAGGGAGAGTGTCAGGGAGAGGGAGAGAGAGTGTGTCAGGGGAGAGAGTGTCAGGAAGAGGGAGAGAGAGAGTGTCAGGGAGAGGGAGAGAGAGAGAGTGTAAGGGAGAGGGAGAGAGAGAGTGTCAGGGAGAGGGAGAGAGAGTGTGTCAGGGAGAGGGAGAGAGAGGGAGTGTCAGGCAGAGGGAGAGAGAGTGTCAGGGAGAGGGAGAGAGAGTGTCAGGGAGAGGGAGAGAGAGGGAGTGTCAGGCAGAGGGAGAGAGAGTGTCAGGAGAGGGAGAGAGAGTGTGTCAGGGAGAGGGAGAGAGAGAGAGTGTGTCAGGCAGAGGGAGAGTGTCAGGGAGAGAGAGTGTGTCAGGGAGAGGGAGAGTGTCAGGGAGAGGGAGAGAGAGAGTGTCAGGGAGAGGGAGAGAGAGAGTGCAGAGAGAGAGAGAGAGAGTCAGGGAGAGGGAGAGAGAGTGTGTCAGGAGAGGGAGAGTGTCAGGGAGAGTGAGAGAGAGAGTGTCA
This sequence comes from Ascaphus truei, assembly GCF_040206685.1. Lineage (NCBI taxonomy): Eukaryota > Metazoa > Chordata > Amphibia > Anura > Ascaphidae > Ascaphus > Ascaphus truei. The sequence continues at coordinate 6,090,341 of NC_134499.1, forward strand.
GGGAGAGGGAGAGAGGGAGTGTCAGGGAGAGGGAGAGTGTCAGGGAGAGGAGAGTGTCAGGAGAGGGAGAGTGTCAGGGAGAGGGAGAGAGAGTGTGTCAGGGTTAGAGAGTGTCAGGAAGAGGGAGAGAGAGAGTGTCAGGGAGAGG